>NW_027065133.1:0-23067 GCF_032884065.1 Artemia franciscana
GGTTTCTGACGTCAGATCTAATAGACAATTAAGGCTAAGGTAGCCAGGTTTATTGTGTAGATAAGGTAGCCTATTAGGGACTTCACTTGTCAACAGAACTTAAGTACAGTGGCTATAAGACCTTATTGACCTATTTAGACTCAATCTTTTTATTAGAATTAGACTATACAACAACACAATACCCTTATTAGCTTTAATAACCCTTATTAGACCTCAATCTTTTTATTGTGTTTGAAACGTTTAATATTGCTATCAATTTATCACTAATGAGGTCTAATAAGGGTTTCTGACGTCAGATCTAATAGATTTTTTTGACCTATTTAGCCTATTTAGACCTATTTAGCTCTTTCTTTTTTATTAACACTTATTAGACCTCAATCTTTTTATTGTGTTTGAAACTTTTAACATTGCTATCAATTGTGATAGCAAATTATGATTGAGGTCTAATAAGGGTTGACGTCAATATTGTGTACAATTAATTATTAATCTATAAATTATTTTTGACCTCAGATTCTGACGTCAGATTTCTGACGTCAAATCTTTTAAATCTTTTAAATCTTTTTATTGTGTTTGAAACGTTTTCTTAGATAAGGTAGCCTATTAGGGACTTCACTTGTCAACAGAACTTAAGTACAGTGGCTAAAGAGCTAAGATAAGGTAGCCTATTAGGGATATAAATGTTTATTGACCTATTTAGACTCAATCTTTTTATTAGAATTAGACTATACAACAACACAATACCCTTATTAGCTTTAATAACCCTTATTAGACCTCAATCTTTTTATTGTGTTTGAAACGTTTAACATTGCTATCAATTTATCACTAATGAGGTCTAATAATGGTTTCTGACGTCAGATCTAATAGATTTTCTTGATAGCAATGTTAAGATAGCAATGAGGTCTAATCAGAAACCCTTATTAGACCTCAATCTTTTTATTGTGTTTGAAACGTTTAACATTGCTATCAATTGTGATAGCAAATTATGATTGAGGTCTAATAAGGGTCTAATCAGATGTTAAGATAATGAGTGTTGTTAAGTGATGTTAAGATAGTTAAGATGTTAAGACATCTAATTCTAATAAAAAGATTGAGTTCAATTGTCAACAGGCTATGTTAAACGTTTATATATATTGAGATTGAGGTCTAATAAGGGTTTCTGACGTCAGATCTAATAAGGTCTTCTTAGACCTTATCTGATGTCGGATAAAAATTGGCTATAACAGAACTTAAGTACAGTGGCTATAAGACCTTATTGACCTATTTAGACTCAATCTTTTTATTCTGGGTTTCTGACGTCAGATCTAATAGACAATTAAGGCTAAGGTAGCCAGAATTATTGTGTAGATAAGGTAGCCTTTTTGGGACTTCACTTGTCAACAGAATTTAAGTACAGTTGCTATAAGACCTTATTGACCTATTTAGACTCAATCTTTTTATTAGAATTAGACTATACAACAACACAATACCCTTATTAGCTTTAATAACCCTTATTAGACCTCAATCTTTTTATTGTGTTTGAAACGTTTAACATTGCTATCAATTTATCACTAATGAGGTCTAATAAGGGTTTCTGACGTCAGATCTAATAGATTTTTTAGACCTATTTAGCTCTTTCTTTTTTATTAACCCTTACTAGACCTCAATCTTTTTATTGTGTTTGAAACGTTTAACATTGCTATCAATTGTGATAGCAAATTATGATTTAGGTCTAATAAGGGTTGACGTCAATATTGTGTACAATTAATTATTAATCTATAAATTATTTTTGACCTCAGATTCTGACGTCAGATTTCTGACGTCAAATCTTTTAAATCTTTTAAATCTTTTTATTGTGTTTTAAACGTTTTCTTAGATAAGGTAGCCTATTAGGGACTTCACTTGTCAACAGAACTTAAGTACAGTGGCTAAAGAGCTAAGATAAGGTAGCCTATTAGGGATATAAATGTTTATTGACCTATTTAGACTCAATCTTTTTATTAGAATTAGACTATACAACAACACAATACCCTTAATAGCTTTAATAACCCTTATTAGACCTCAATCTTTTTATTGTGTTTGAAACGTTTAACATTGCTATCAATTTATCACTAATGAGGTCTAATAAGGGTTTCTGACGTCAGATCTAATAGATTTTCTTGATAGCAATGTTAAGATAGCAATGAGGTCTAATCAGAAACCCTTATTAGACCTCAATCTCTTTATTGTGTTTGAAACGTTTAACATTGCTATCAATTGTGATAGCAAATTATGATTGAGGTCTAATAAGCGTCTAATCAGATGTTAAGATAATGAGTGTTGTTAAGTGATGTTAAGATAGTTAAGATGTTAAGACGTCTAATTCTAATAAAAAGATTGAGTTCAATTGTCAACAGGCTATGTTAAACGTTTATATATATTGAGATTGAGGTCTAATAAGGGTTTCTGACGTCAGATCTAATAAGGTCATCTTAGACCTTATCTGACGTCAGATAAAAATTGGCTATAACAGAACTTATGTACAGTGGCTATAAGACCTTATTGACCTATTTAGTCTCAATCTTTTTATTCTGGGTTTCTGACGTCAGATCTAATAGACAATTAAGGCTAAGGTAGCCAGGTTTATTGTGTAGATAAGGTAGCCTATTAGGGACTTCACTTGTCAACAGAACTTAAGTACAGTGGCTATAAGACCTTATTGACCTATTTAGACTCAATCTTTTATTAGAATTAGACTATACAACAACACAATACCCTTATTAGCTTTAATAACCCTTATTAGACCTCAATCTTTTTATTGTGTTTGAAACGTTTAACATTGCTATCAATTTATCACTAATGAGGTCTAATAAGGGTTTCTGACGTCAGATCTAATAGATTTTTTTGACCTATTTAGCCTATTTAGACCTATTTAGCTCTTTCTTTTTTATTAACCCTTATTAGACCTCAATCTTTTTATTGTGTTTGAAACGTTTTACATTGCTATCAATTGTGATAGCAAATTATGATTGAGGTCTAATAAGGGTTGACGTCAATATTGTGTACAATTAATTATTAATCTATAAATTATTTTTGACCTCAGATTCTGACGTCAGATTTCTGACGTCAAATCTTTTAAATCTTTTAAATCTTTTTATTGTGTTTGAAACGTTTTCTTAGATAAGGTAGCCTATTAGGGACTTCACTTGTCAACAGAACTTAAGTACAGTGGCTAAAGAGCTAAGATAAGGTAGCCTATTAGGGATATAATGTTTATTGACCTATTTAGACTCAATCTTTTTATTATAATTAGACTATACAACAACACAATACCCTTATTAGCTTTAATAACCCTTATTAGACCTCAATCTTTTTATTGTGTTTGAAACGTTTAACATTGCTATCAATTTATCACTAATGAGGTCTAATAAGGGTTTCTGACGTCAGATCTAATAGATTTTTTTGACCTATTTAGCCTTTTTAGACCTATTTAGCTCTTTCTTTTTTATTAACCCTTATTAGACCTCAATCTTTTTATTGTGTTTGAAACGTTTTACATTGCTATCAATTGTGATAGCAAATTATGATTGAGGTCTAATAAGGGTTGACGTCAATATTGTGTACAATTAATTATTAATCTATAAATTATTTTTGACCTCAGATTCTGACGTCAGATTTCTGACGTCAAATCTTTTAAATCTTTTAAATCTTTTTATTGTGTTTGAAACGTTTTCTTAGATAAGGTAGCCTATTAGGGACTTCACTTGTCAACAGAACTTAAGTACAGTGGCTAAAGAGCTAAGATAAGGTAGCCTATTAGGGATATAAATGTTTATTGACCTATTTAGACTCAATCTTTTTATTATAATTAGACTATACAACAACACAATACCCTTATTAGCTTTAATAACCCTTATTAGACCTCAATCTTTTTATTGTGTTTGAAACGTTTAACATTGCTATCAATTTATCACTAATGAGGTCTAATAAGGGTTTCTGACGTCAGATCTAATAGATTTTCTTGATAGCAATGTTAAGATAGCAATGAGATCTAATCAGAAACCCTTATTAGACCTCAATCTTTTTATTGTGTTTGAAACGTTTAACATTGCTATCAATTGTGATAGCAAATTATGATTGAGGTCTAATAAGGGTCTAATCAGATGTTAAGATAATGAGTGTTGTTAAGTGATGTTAAGATAGTTAAGATGTTAAGACGTGTAATTCTAATAAAAAGATTGAGTTCAATTGTCAACAGGCTATGTTAAACGTTTATATATATTGAGATTGAGGTCTAATAAGGGTTTCTGACGTCAAATCTAATAAGGTCTTCTTAGACCTTATCTGACGTCAGATAAAAATTGGCTGTAACAGAACTTAAGTACAGTGGCTATAAGACCTTATTGACCTATTTAGACTCAATCTTTTTATTCTGGGTTTCTGACGTCAGATCTAATAGACAATTAAGACTAAGGTAGCCAGGTTTATTGTGTAGATAAGGTAGCCTATTAGGGACTTCACTTGTTAACAGAACTTAAGTACAGTGGCTATAAGACCTTATTGACCTATTTAGACTCAATCTTTTTATTAGAATTAGACTATACAACAACACAATACCCTTATTAGCTTTAATAACCCTTATTAGACCTCAATCTTTTTATTGTGTTTGAAAGGTTTAACATTGCTATCAATTTATTACTAATGAGGTCTAATAAGGGTTTCTGACGTCAGATCTAATAGATTTTTTTGACCTATTTAGCCTATTTAGACCTATTTAGCTCTTTCTTTTTTATTAACCCTTATTAGACCTCAATCTTTTTATTGTGTTTGAAACGTTTAACATTGCTATCAATTGTTATAACAAATTATGATTGAGGTCTAATAAGGGTCTAATCAGATGTTAAGATAATGAGTGTTGTTAAGTGATGTTAAGACAGTTAAGATGTTAAGACGTCTAATTCTAATAAAAAGATTGAGTTCAATTGTCAACAGGCTATGTTAAACGTTTATATATATTGAGATTGAGGTCTAATAAGGGTTTCTGACGTCAGATCTAATAAGGTCTTCTTAGACCTTATCTGACGTCAGATAAAAATTGGCTATAACAGAACTTAAGTACAGTGGCTATAAGACCTTATTGACCTATTTAGACTCAATCTTTTTATTCTGGGTTTCTGACGTCAGATCTAATAGACAATTAAGGCTAAGGTAGCCAGGTTTATTGTGTAGATAGGGTAGCCTATTAGGGACTTCACTTGTCAACAGAACTTAAGTACAGTGGCTATAAGACCTTATTGACCTATTTAGACTCAATCTTTTTATTAGAATTAGACTATACAACAACACAATACCCTTATTAGCTTTAATAACCCTTATTAGACCTCAATCTTTTTATTGTGTTTGAAACGTTTAACATTGCTATCAATTTATCACTAATGAGGTCTAATAAGGGTTTCTGACGTCAGATCTAATAGATTTTTTTGACCTATTTAGCCTATTTAGACCTATTTAGCTCTTTCTTTTTTATTAACCCTTATTAGACCTCAATCTTTTTATTGTGTTTGAAACGTTTAACATTGCTATCAATTGTGATAGCAAATTATGATTGAGGTCTAATAAGGGTCTAATCAGATGTTAAGATAATGAGTGTTGTTAAGTGATGTTAAGATAGTTAAGATGTTAAGACGTCTAATTCTAATAAAAAGATTGAGTTCAATTGTCAACAGGCTATGTTAAACGTTTATATATATTGAGATTGAGGTCTAATAAGGGTTTCTGACGTCAGATCTAATAAGGTCATCTTAGACCTTATCTGACGTCAGATAAAAATTGGCTATAACAGAACTTATGTACAGTGGCTATAAGACCTTATTGACCTATTTAGACTCAATCTTTTTATTCTGGGTTTCTGACTTCAGATCTAATAGACAATTAAGGCTAAGGTAGCCAGGTTTATTGTGTAGATAAGGTAGCCTATTAGGGACTTCACTTGTCAACAGAACTTAAGTACAGTGGCTATAAGACCTTATTGACCTATTTAGACTCAATCTTTTTATTAGAATTAGACTATACAACAACACAATACCCTTATTAGCTTTAATAACCCTTATTAGACCTCAATCTTTTTATTGTGTTTGAAACGTTTAACATTGCTATCAATTTATCACTAATGAGGTCTAATAAGGGTTTCTGACGTCAGATCTAATAGATTTTTTTGACCTATTTAGCCTATTTAGACCTATTTAGCTCTTTCTTTTTTATTAACCCTTATTAGACCTCAATCTTTTTATTGTGTTTGAAACGTTTTACATTGCTATCAATTGTGATAGCAAATTATGATTGAGGTCTAATAAGGGTTGACGTCAATATTGTGTACAATTAATTATTAATCTATAAATTATTTTTGACCTCAGATTCAAACGTCAGATTTCTGACGTCAAATCTTTTAAATCTTTTAAATCTTTTTATTGTGTTTGAAACGTTTTCTTAGATAAGGTAGCCTATTAGGGACTTCACTTGTCAACAGAACTTAAGTACAGTGGCTAAAGAGCTAAGATAAGGTAGCCTATTAGGGATATAAATGTTTATTGACCTATTTAGACTCAATCTTTTTATTATAATTAGACTATACAACAACACAATACCCTTATTAGCTTTAATAACCCTTATTAGACCTCAATCTTTTTATTGTGTTTGAAACGTTTAACATTGCTATCAATTTATCACTAATGAGGTCTAATAAGGGTTTCTGACGTCAGATCTAATAGATTTTTTTGACCTATTTAGCCTATTTAGACCTATTTAGCTCTTTCTTTTTTATTAACCCTTATTAGACCTCAATCTTTTTATTGTGTTTGAAACGTTTTACATTGCTATCAATTGTGATAGCAAATTATGATTGAGGTCTAATAAGGGTTGACGTCAATATTGTGTACAATTAATTATTAATCTATAAATTATTTTTGACCTCAGATTCTGACGTCAGATTTCTGACGTCAAATCTTTTAAATCTTTTAAATCTTTTTATTGTGTTTGAAACGTTTTCTTAGATAAGGTAGCCTATTAGGGACTTCACTTGTCAACAGAACTTAAGTACAGTGGCTAAAGAGCTAAGATAAGGTAGCCTATTAGGGATATAAATGTTTATTGACCTATTTAGACTCAATCTTTTTATTATAATTAGACTATACAACAACACAATACCCTTATTAGCTTTAATAACCCTTATTAGACCTCAATCTTTTTATTGTGTTTGAAACGTTTAACATTGCTATCAATTTATCACTAATGAGGTCTAATAAGGGTTTCTGACGTCAGATCTAATAGATTTTCTTGATAGCAATGTTAAGATAGCAATGAGGTTTAATCAGAAACCCTTATTAGACCTCAATCTTTTTATTGTGTTTGAAACGTTTAACATTGCTATCAATTGTGATAGCAAATTATGATTGAGGTCTAATAAGGGTCTAATCAGATGTTAAGATAATGAGTGTTGTTAAGTGATGTTAAGATAGTTAAGATGTTAAGACGTGTAATTCTAATAAAAAGATTGAGTTCAATTGTCAACAGGCTATGTTAAACGTTTATATATATTGAGATTGAGGTCTAATAAGGGTTTCTGACGTCAAATCTAATAAGGTCTTCTTAGACCTTATCTGACGTCAGATAAAAATTGGCTGTAACAGAACTTAAGTACAGTTGCTATAAGACCTTATTGACCTATTTAGACTCAATCTTTTTATTCTGGGTTTCTGACGTCAGATCTAATAGACAATTAAGACTAAGGTAGCCAGGTTTATTGTGTAGATAAGGTAGCCTATTAGGGACTTCACTTGTTAACAGAACTTAAGTACAGTGGCTATAAGACCTTATTGACCTATTTAGACTCAATCTTTTTATTAGAATTAGACTATACAACAACACAATACCCTTATTAGCTTTAATAACCCTTATTAGACCTCAATCTTTTTATTGTGTTTGAAAGGTTTAACATTGCTATCAATTTATTACTAATGAGGTCTAATAAGGGTTTCTGACGTCAGATCTAATAGATTTTTTTGACCTATTTAGCCTATTTAGACCTATTTAGCTCTTTCTTTTTTATTAACCCTTATTAGACCTCAATCTTTTTATTGTGTTTGAAACGTTTAACATTGCTATCAATTGTTATAACAAATTATGATTGAGGTCTAATAAGGGTCTAATCAGATGTTAAGATAATGAGTGTTGTTAAGTGATGTTAAGACAGTTAAGATGTTAAGACGTCTAATTCTAATAAAAAGATTGAGTTCAATTGTCAACAGGCTATGTTAAACGTTTATATATATTGAGATTGAGGTCTAATAAGGGTTTCTGACGTCAGATCTAATAAGGACTTCTTAGACCTTATCTGAAGTCAGATAAAAATTGGCTATAACAGAACTTAAGTACAGTGGCTATAAGACCTTATTGACCTATTTAGACTCAATCTTTTTATTCTGGGTTTCTGACGTCAGATCTAATAGACAATTAAGGCTAAGGTAGCCAGGTTTATTGTGTAGATAGGGTAGCCTATTAGGGACTTCACTTGTCAACAGAACTTAAGTACAGTGGCTATAAGACCTTATTGACCTATTTAGACTCAATCTTTTTATTAGAATTAGACTATACAACAACACAATACCCTTATTAGCTTTAATAACCCTTATTAGACCTCAATCTTTTTATTGTGTTTGAAACGTTTAACATTGCTATCAATTTATCACTAATGAGGTCTAATAAGGGTTTCTGACGTCAGATCTAATAGATTTTTTTGACCTATTTAGCCTATTTAGACCTATTTAGCTCTTTCTTTTTTTATTAACCCTTATTAGACCTCAATCTTTTTATTGTGTTTGAAACGTTTAACATTGCTATCAATTGTGATAGCAAATTATGATTGAGGTCTAATAAGGGTTGACGTCAATATTGTGTACAAGTAATTATTAATCTATAAATTATTTTTGACCTCAGATTCTGACGTCAGATTTCTGACGTCAAATCTTTTAAATCTTTTAAATCTTTTTATTGTGTTTGAAACGTTTTCTTAGATAAGGTAGCCTATTAGGGTCTTCACTTGTCAACAGAACTTAAGTACAGTGGCTAAAGAGCTAAGATAAGGTAGCCTATTAGGGATATAAATGTTTATTGACCTATTTAGACTCAATCTTTTTATTAGAATTAGACTATACAACAACACAATACCCTTATTAGCTTTAATAACCCTTATTAGACCTCAATCTTTTTATTGTGTTTGAAACGTTTAACATTGCTATCAATTTATCACTAATGAGGTCTAATAAGGGTTTCTGACGTCAGATCTAATAGATTTTCTTGATAGCAATGTTAAGATAGCAATGAGGTCTAATGAGAAACCCTTATTAGACCTCAATCTTTTTATTGTGTTTGAAACGTTTAACATTGCTATCAATTGTGATAGCAAATTATGATTGAGGTCTAATAAGGGTCTAATCAGATGTTAAGATAATGAATGTTGTTAAGTGATGTTAAGATAGTTAAGATGTTAAGACGTGTAATTCTAATAAAAAGATTGAGTTCAATTGTCAACAGGCTATGTTAAACGTTTATATATATTGAGATTGAGGTCTAATAAGGGTTTCTGACGTCAAATCTAATAAGGTCTTCTTAGACCTTATCTGACGTCAGATAAAAATTGGCTGTAACAGAACTTAAGTACAGTTGCTATAAGACCTTATTGACCTATTTAGACTCAATCTTTTTATTCTGGGTTTCTGACGTCAGATCTAATAGACAATTAAGACTAAGGTAGCCAGGTTTATTGTGTAGATAAGGTAGCCTATTAGGGACTTCACTTGTTAACAGAACTTAAGTACAGTGGCTATAAGACCTTATTGACCTATTTAGACTCAATCTTTTTATTAGAATTAGACTATACAACAACACAATACCCTTATTAGCTTTAATAACCCTTATTAGACCTCAATCTTTTTATTGTGTTTGAAAGGTTTAACATTGCTATCAATTTATTACTAATGAGGTCTAATAAGGGTTTCTGACGTCAGATCTAATAGATTTTTTTGACCTATTTAGCCTATTTAGACCTATTTAGCTCTTTCTTTTTTATTAACCCTTATTAGACCTCAATCTTTTTATTGTGTTTGAAACGTTTAACATTGCTATCAATTGTTATAACAAATTATGATTGAGGTCTAATAAGGGTCTAATCAGATGTTAAGATAATGAGTGTTGTTAAGTGATGTTAAGACAGTTAAGATGTTAAGACGTCTTATTCTAATAAAAAGATTGAGTTCAATTGTCAACAGGCTATGTTAAACGTTTATATATATTGAGATTGAGGTCTAATAAGGGTTTCTGACGTCAGATCTAATAAGGACTTCTTAGACCTTATCTGACGTCAGATAAAAATTGGCTATAACAGAACTTAAGTACAGTGGCTATAAGACCTTATTGACCTATTTAGACTCAATCTTTTTATTCTGGGTTTCTGACGTCAGATCTAATAGACAATTAAGGCTAAGGTAGCCAGGTTTATTGTGTAGATAGGGTAGCCTATTAGGGACTTCACTTGTCAACAGAACTTAAGTACAGTGGCTATAAGACCTTATTGACCTATTTAGACTCAATCTTTTTATTAGAATTAGACTATACAACAACACAATACCCTTATTAGCTTTAATAACCCTTATTAGACCTCAATCTTTTTATTGTGTTTGAAACGTTTAACATTGCTATCAATTTATCACTAATGAGGTCTAATAAGGGTTTCTGACGTCAGATCTAATAGATTTTTTTGACCTATTTAGCCTATTTAGACCTATTTAGCTCTTTCTTTTTTTATTAACCCTTATTAGACCTCAATCTTTTTATTGTGTTTGAAACGTTTAACATTGCTATCAATTGTGATAGCAAATTATGATTGAGGTCTAATAAGGGTTGACGTCAATATTGTGTACAAGTAATTATTAATCTATAAATTATTTTTGACCTCAGATTCTGACGTCAGATTTCTGACGTCAAATCTTTTAAATCTTTTAAATCTTTTTATTGTGTTTGAAACGTTTTCTTAGATAAGGTAGCCTATTAGGGACTTCACTTGTCAACAGAACTTAAGTACAGTGGCTAAAGAGCTAAGATAAGGTAGCCTATTAGGGATATAAATGTTTATTGACCTATTTAGACTCAATCTTTTTATTAGAATTAGACTATACAACAACACAATACCCTTATTAGCTTTAATAACCCTTATTAGACCTCAATCTTTTTATTGTGTTTGAAACGTTTAACATTGCTATCAATTTATCACTAATGAGGTCTAATAAGGGTTTCTGACGTCAGATCTAATAGATTTTCTTGATAGCAATGTTAAGATAGCAATGAGGTCTAATGAGAAACCCTTATTAGACCTCAATCTTTTTATTGTGTTTGAAACGTTTAACATTGCTATCAATTGTGATAGCAAATTATGATTGAGGTCTAATAAGGGTCTAATCAGATGTTAAGATAATGAATGTTGTTAAGTGATGTTAAGATAGTTAAGATGTTAAGACGTATAATTCTAATAAAAAGATTGAGTTCAATTGTCAACAGGCTATGTTAAACGTTTATATATATTGAGATTGAGGTCTAATAAGGGTTTCTGACGTCAGATCTAATAAGGTCTTCTTAGACCTTATCTGACGTCAGATAAAAATTGGCTATAACAGAACTTAAGTACAGTGGCTATAAGACCTTATTGACCTATTTAGACTCAATCTTTTTATTCTGGGTTTCTGACGTCAGATCTAATAGACAATTAAGGCTAAGGTAGCCAGGTTTATTGTGTAGATAAGGTAGTCTATTAGGGACTTCACTTGTCAACAGAACTTAAGTACAGTGGCTATAAGACCGTATTGACCTATTTAGACTCAATCTTTTTATTAGAATTAGACTATACAACAACACAATACCCTTATTAGCTTTAATAACCCTTATTAGACCTCAATCTTTTATTGTGTTTGAAACGTTTAACATTGCTGTCAATTTATCACTAATGAGGTCTAATAAGGGTTTCTGACGTCAGATCTAATAGATTTTTTTGACCTATTTAGCCTATTTAGACCTAAATGTTTATTGACCTATTTAGACTCAATCTTAAATCAAAGATTTAAAAGATTTGACGTCAGAAATTTGACGTCAGAATCTGAGGTCAAAAATAATTTATAGATTAATAATTAATTGTACACAATATTGACGTCAACCCTTATTAGACCTCAATCATAATTTGCCATCACAATTGATAGCAATGTTAAACGTTTCAAACTCAATAAAAAGATTGAGGTCTAATAAGGGTTAATAAAAAAGAAAGAGCTAAATAGGTCTAAATAGGCTAAATAGGTCAAAAAAAATCTATTAGATCTGACGTCAGAAACCCTTATTAGACCTCATTAGTGATAAATTGATAGCAATGTTAAACGTTTCAAACACAATAAAAATATTGAGGTCTAATAAGGGTTATTAAAGCTAATAAGGGTATTGTGTTGTTGTATAGTCTAATTCTAATAAAAAGATTGAGTCTAAATAGGTCAATAAGGTCTTATAGCCACTGTACTTAAGTTCTGTTGACAAGTGAAGTCCCTAATAGGCTACCTTATCTACACAATAAACCTGACTACCTTAGCCTTAATTGTCTATTAGATCTGACGTCAGAAACCCAGAATAAAAAGATTGAGTCTAAATAGGTCAATAAGGTCTTATAGCCACTGTACTTAAGTTCTGTTATAAGCCAATTTTTATCTGACGTCAGATAAGGTCTAAGAAGACCTTATTAGATCTGACGTCAGAAACCCTTATTAGACCTCAATCTCAATATATATAAACGTTTAACATAGCCTGTTGACAATTGAACTCAATCTTTTTATTAGAATTAGACGTCTTAACATCTTAAATATCTTAACATCACTTAACAACACTCATTATCTTAACATCTGATTAGACCCTTATTAGACCTCAATAATAATTTGCTATCACAATTGATAGCAATGTTAAACGTTTCAAACACAATAAAAAGATTGAGGTCTAATAAGGGTTTCTGATTAGACCTCATTGCTATCTTAACATTGCTATCAAGAAAATCTATTAGATCTGACGTCAGAAACCCTTATCTGACCTCATTAGTGATAAATTGATAGCAATGTTAAACGTTTCAAACACAATAAAAAGATTGAGGTCTAATAAGGGTTATTAAAGCTAATAAGGGTATTGTGTTGTTGTATAGTCTAATTCTAATAAAAAGATTGAGTCTAAATAGGTCAATAAACATTTATATCCCTAATAGGCTACCTTAGCTCTTTAGCCACTGTACTTAAGTTCTGTTGACAAGTGAAGTCCCTAATAGGCTACCTTATCTAAGAAAACGTTTCAAACACAATAAAAAGATTTAAAAGATTTGACGTCAGAAATCTGACGTCAGAATCTGAGGTCAAAAATAATTTATAGATTAATAATTAATTGTACACAATATTGACGTCAACCCTTATTAGACCTCAATCATAATTTGCTATCACAATTGATAGCAATGCTAAACGTTTCAAACACAATAAAAAGATTGAGGTCTAATAAGGGTTAATAAAAAAGAAAGAGCTAAATGGGTCTAAATAGGCTAAATAGGTCAAAAAAATCTATTAGATCTGACGTCAGAAACCCTTATTAGACCTCATTAGTGATAAATTGATAGCAATGTTAAACGTTTCAAACACAATAAAAAGATTGAGGTCTAATAAGGGTTATTAAAGCTAATAAGGGTATTGTGTTGTTGTATAGTCTAATTCTAATAAAAAGATTGAGTCTAAATAGGTCAATAAGGTCTTATAGCCACTGTACTTAAGTTCTGTTGACAAGTGAAGTCCCTAATAGGCTACCTTATCTACACAATAAACCTGGCTACCTTAGCCTTAATTGTCTATTAGATCTGACCTCAGAAACCCAGAATAAAAAGATTGAGTCTAAATAGGTCAATAAGGTCTTATAGCCACTGTACTTAAGTTCTGTTATAGCCAATTTTTATCTGACGTTAGATAAGGTCTAAGAAGACCTTATTAGATCTGACGTCAGAAACCCTTATTAGACCTCAATCTCAATATATATAAACGTTTAACATAGCCTGTTGACCATTGAACTCAATCTTTTTATTAGAATTAGACGTCTTAACATCTTAAATATCTTAACATCACTTAACAACACTCATTATCTTAACATCTGATTAGACCCTTATTAGACCTCAATCATAATTTGCTATCACAATTGATAGCAATGTTAAACGTTTCAAATGTTAAACGGTTTCTGATTAGACCTCATTGCTATCTTAACATTGCTATCAAGAAAATCTATTAGATCTGACGTCAGAAACCCTTATCTGACCTCATTAGTGATAAATTGATAGCAATGTTAAACGTTTCAAACACAAAAAAAAGATTGAGGTCTAATAAGGGTTATTAAAGCTAATAAGGGTATTGTGTTGTTGTATAGTCTAATTCTAATAAAAAGATTGAGTCTAAATAGGTCAATAAACATTTATATCCCTAATAGGCTACCTTATCTTAGCTCTTTAGCCACTGTACTTAAGTTCTGTTGACAAGTGAAGTCCCTAATAGGCTACCTTATCTAAGAAAACGTTTCAAACACAATAAAAAGATTTAAAAGATTTAAAAGATTTGACGTCAGAAATCTGACGTCAGAATCTGAGGTCAAAAATAATTTATAGATTAATAATTAATTGTACACAATATTGACGTCAACCCTTATTAGACCTCAATCATAATTTGCTATCACAATTGATAGCAATGTTAAACGTTTCAAACACAATAAAAAGATTGAGGTCTAATAAGGGTTAATAAAAAAGAAAGAGCTAAATGGGTCTAAATAGGCTAAATAGGTAAAAAAAATCTATTAGATCTGACGTCAGAAACCTTTATTAGACCTCATTAGTGATAAATTGATAGCAATGTTAAACGTTTCAAACACAATAAAAAGATTGAGGTCTAATAAGGGTTATTAAAGCTAATAAGGGTATTGTGTTGTTGTATAGTCTAATTCTAATAAAAAGATTGAGTCTAAATAGGTCAATAAGGTCTTATAGCCACTGTACTTAAGTTCTGTTGACAAGTGAAGTCCCTAATAGGCTACCTTATCTACACAATAAACCTGGCTACCTTAGCCTTAATTGTCTATTAGATCTGACGTCAGAAACCCAGAATAAAAAGATTGAGTCTAAATAGGTCAATAAGGTCTTATAGCCACTGTACTTAAGTTCTGTTATAGCCAATTTTTATCTGACGTCAGATAAGGTCTAAGAAGACCTTATTAGATCTGACGTCAGAAACCCTTATTAGACCTCAATCTCAATATATATAAACGTTTAACGTAGCCTGTTGACAATTGAACTCAATCTTTTTATTAGAATTAGACGTCTTAACATCTTAACTATCTTAACATCACTTAACAACACTCATTATCTTAACATCTGATTAGACCCTTATTAGACCTCAATCATAATTTGCTATCACAATTGATAGCAATGTTAAACGTTTCAAACACAATAAAAAGATTGAGGTCTAATAAGGGTTTCTGATTAGACCTCATTGCTATCTTAACATTGCTATCAAAAAATCTATTAGATCTGACGTCAGAAACCCTTATTAGACCTCATTAGTGATAAATTGATAGCAATGTTAAACGTTTCAAACACAATAAAAAGATTGAGGTCTAATAAGGGTTATTAAAGCTAATAAGGGTATTGTGTTGTTGTATAGTCTAATTCTAATAAAAAGATTGAGTCTAAATAGGTCAATAAACATTTATATCCCTAATAGGCTACCTTATCTTAGCTCTTTAGCCACTGTACTTAAGTTCTGTTGACAAGTGAAGTCCCTAATAGGCTACCTTATCTAAGAAAACGTTTCAAACACATAAAAAGATTTAAAAGATTTAAAAGATTTGACGTCAGAAATCTGACGTCAGAATCTGAGGTCAAAAATAATTTATAGATTAATAATTAATTGTACACAATATTGACGTCAACCATTATTAGACCTCAATCATAATTTGCTATCACAATTGATAGCAATGTTAAACGTTTCAAACACAATAAAAAGATTGAGGTCTAATAAGGGTTAATAAAAAAGAAAGAGCTAAATAGGTCTAAATAGGCTAATTAGGTCAAAAAAATCTATTAGATCTGACGTCAGAAACCCTTATTAGACCTCATTAGTGATAAATTGATAGCAATGTTAAACGTTTCAAACACAATAAAAAATAGATTGAGGTCTAATAAGGGTTATTAAAGCTAATAAGGGTATTGTGTTGTTGTATAGTCTAATTCTAATAAAAAGATTGAGTCTAAATAGGTCAATAAGGTCTTATAGCCACTGTACTTAAGTTCTGTTGACAAGTGAAGTCCCTAATAGGCTACCTTATCTACACAATAAACCTGGCTACCTTAGCCTTAATTGTCTATTAGATCTGACGTCAGAAACCCAGAATAAAAAGATTGAGTCTAAATAGGTCAATAAGGTCTTATAGCCACTGTACTTAAGTTCTGTTATAGCCAATTTTTATCTGACGTCAGATAAGGTCTAAGAAGACCTTATTAGATCTGACGTCAGAGACCCTTATTAGACCTCAATCTCAATATATATAAACGTTTAACATAGCCTGTTGACAATTGAACTCAATCTTTTTATTAGAATTAGACGTCTTAACATCTTAACTATCTTAACATCACTTAACAACACTCATTATCTTAACATCTGATTAGATCCTTATTAGACCTCAATCATAATTTGCTATCACAATTGATAGCAATGTTAAACGTTTCAAACACAATAAAAAGATTGAGGTCTAATAAGGGTTTCTGATTAGACCTCATTGCTATCTTAACATTGCTATCAAGAAAATCTATTAGATCTGACGTCAGAAACCCTTATTAGACCTCATTAGTGATAAATTGATAGCAATGTTAAACGTTTCAAACACAATAAAAAGATTGAGGTCTAATAAGGGTTATTAAAGCTAATAAGGCTATTGTGTTGTTGTATAGTCTAATTCTAATAAAAAGATTGAGTCTAAATAGGTCAATAAACATTTATATCCCTAATAGGCTACCTTATCTTAGCTCTTTAGCCACTGTACTTAAGTTCTGTTTACAAGTGAAGTCCCTAAAAGGCTACCTTATCTAAGAAAACGTTTTAAACACAATAAAAAGATTTAAAAGATTTAAAAGATTTGACGTCAGAAATCTGACGTCAGAATCTGAGGTCAAAAATAATTTATAGATTAATAATTAATTGTACACAATATTGACGTTAACCCTTATTAGACCTCAATCATAATTTGCTATCAAAATTGATAGCAATGTTAAACGTTTCAAACACAATAAAAAGATTGAGGTCTAATAAGGGTTAATAAAAAAGAAAGAGCTAAATAGGTCTAAATAGGCTAAATAGGTCAAAAAAATCTATTAGATCTGACGTCAGAAACCCTTATTAGACCTCATTAGTGATAAATTGATAGCAATGTTAAACGTTTCAAACACAATAAAAAGATTGAGGTCTAATAAGGGTTATTAAAGCTAATAAGGGTATTGTGTTGTTGTATAGTCTAATTCTAATAAAAAGATTGAGTCTAAATAGGTCAATAAGGTCTTATAGCCACTGTACTTAAGTTCTGTTGACAAGTGAAGTCCCTAATAGGCTACCTTATCTACACAATAAACCTGGCTACCTTAGCCTTAATTGTCTATTAGATCTGACGTCAGAAACCCAGAATAAAAAGATTGAGTCTAAATAGGTCAATAAGGTCTTATAGCCACTGTACTTAAGTTCTGTTATAGCCAATTTTTATCTGACGTCAGATAAGGTCTAAGAAGACCTTATTAGATCTGACGTCAGAAACTCTTATTAGACCTCAATCTCAATATATATAAACGTTTAACATAGCCTGTTGACAATTGAACTCAATGTTTTTATTAGAATTAGACGTCTTAACATCTTAACTATCTTAACATCACTTAACAACACTCATTATCTTAACATCTGATTAGACCCTTATTAGACCTCAATCATAATTTGCTATCACAATTGATAGCAATGTTAAACGTTTCAAACACAATAAAAAGATTGAGGTCTAATAAGGGTTTCTGATTAGACCTCATTGCTATCTTAACATTGCTATCAAGAAAATCTATTAGATCTGACGTCAAAAACCCTTATTAGACCTCATTAGTGATAAATTGATAGCAATGTTAAACGTTTCAAACACAATAAAAAGATTGAGGTCTAATAAGGGTTATTAAGCTAATAAGGGTATTGTGTTGTTGTATAGTCTAATTCTAATAAAAAGATTGAGTCTAAATAGGTCAATAAACATTTATATCCCTAATAGGCTACCTTATCTTAGCTCTTTAGCCACTGTACTTAAGTTCTTATCCATTCTACCGCTCTTCTCAAAATTTATGAAAAAGTAGTGTATAAGAAAATATACGAGTACATGAATTCGCTTGGGTTTTTGTCAGATTCGCAGTTTGGTTTTAGAAAAGGTCATTCTACAGTGCATGCCGTTCATCACCTTTTAGATTGTGTAAATAGTGCGTTAGAAAATAATTTGATCCCTCTAACTATTTTTATTGATCTGAAGAAGGCGTTTGACACTGTGGATTTTGAAGTTTTACTGAAAAGACTGCGGAACCTTGGAATTAAAGATACAGCATTAAGTTGGTTTCGGTCTTATCCGTGTGGAAGATCAATAAAGGTGGTGATGAGTGATATATCTAGTGCAGCTATGCTTATAAATTGTTGTGTTCCCCAAGGATCAGTCCTTGGCCCGTTACTCTTCTTGGTATATGTGGATACTCTTCGATTTTATCTAAATGATTCAATTTTAACCTCTTTCGCCGATGATACAGCTATCACAGTGTTTGCACGGACTTCAAAAGAGGTTGTGCAAAAAGCGAACCACGTCCTTAGTCGGCTTCATGTTTTTACAGCTCTAAGCTCACTTTCAGTAAATCCAAGAAAAACAAATTTTATGGTGTTTAGTAGAACTGGTGTACCTGAACTTCTTGAAAATGTGCTTTATAACGGTGTTGGCATAACACAGGTTTTTTTTTGTAAATATCTCGGATTTTATATTGATTGTAATTTGTCTTGGAAGAAGCATGGTGAAATAGTGTCAGCAAAAGCAGCTAGAGGATTGGGAGTGATGAGGAGGCTGAAAAAAGTGTTCCCGGTAGCAGTTGTCAAATTGTTATACAGTGCTATTGTGCACCCCTACATCACGTACGGTTGTTCTGTTTGGGCAAGCAATTTCGTGATGAATTATAAAAGAACTCAAATATTACAAAACAAAGCACTGCGTCTGATAGGAGAATTTCAAAACTGTCAGAATACTGCGGAGTGTTTTAGAAAGAACGATATTTTGAACATAGGCGAGCTACGCGATTACCAGCTAGCGATTTTTGTTTTTCAAAGTGTAAATAAGGTAAGCCCTGAGTACTTTCATGATTTTTTTAAAACTAACTCGTTTTATCACCCTTATTTTACCCGAAATTCGGAGGATTTGACTCACGAGAGAAGAAATACAACGAGAGCAGGATTTGTTCTCAGGAACATAGGTGTCAGCGTCTGGAATGACCTTCCAGAATTGGTCAGAGTGGCAGTAAGTCTGGCATCATTCAAGAGAATGGTTAAATTCCATTTTTTAAAAAGGAGAGAAGAGTGATAAGAGGAAAGAGTATTTATTTATTTAGTATTTAATATTAATTATTTAGTTTTTTTTACCCCCCCCCCCCCCCAAGGATTTTTTTTCTTCAAAATCATTTGAGGAAATGATTTAGCAGATCATGGTGGTTAGAATTGCGGCCACAGTCAGGACTCTTCTGTCTTAAGAGTGGCCGTTAATGGTAAATTCTTTGTTTAATTTATACGTTTTTGATGAAAATAAAAAAATGTCTATGTCTATGTAAAAGTGAAGTCCCTAATAGGCTACCTTATCTAAGAAAACGTTTCAAACACAATAAAAAGATTTAAAAGATTTAAAAGATTTGACGTCAGAAATCTGACGTCAGAATCTGAGGTCAAAAATAATTTATAGATTAATAGTTAATTGTACACAATATTGACGTCAACCCTTATTAGACCTCAATCATAATTTGCTATCACAATTGATAGCAATGTTAAACGTTTCAAACACAATAAAAAGATTGAGGTCTAATAAGGGTTAATAAAAAAGAAAGAGCTAAATAGGTCTAAATAGGCTAAATAGGTCAAAAAAATATATTAGATCTGACGTCAGAAACCCTTATTAGACCTCATTAGTGATAAATTGATAGCAATGTTAAACGTTTCAAACACAATAAAAAGATTGAGGTCTAATAAGGGTTATTAAAGCTAATAAGGGTATTGTGTTGTTGTATAGTCTAATTCTAATAAAAAGATTGAGTCTAAATAGGTCAATAAGGTCTTATAGCCACTGTACTTAAGTTCTGTTGACAAGTGAAGTCCCTAATAGGCTACCTTATCTACACAATAAACCTGGCTACCTTAGCCTTAATTGTCTATTAGATCTGACGTCAGAAACCCAGAATAAAACGATTGAGTCTAAATAGGTCAATAAGGTCTTATAGCCACTTTACTTAAGTTCTGTTATAGCCAATTTTTATCTGACGTCAGATAAGGTCTAAGAAGACCTTATTAGATCTGACGTCAGAAACCCTTATTAGACCTCAATCTCAATATATATAAACGTTTAACATAGCCTGTTGACAATTGAACTCAATCTTTTTATTAGAATTAGACGTCTTAACATCTTAACTATCTTAACATCACTTAACAACACTCATTATCTTAACATCTGATTAGACCCTTATTAGACCTCAATCATAATTTGCTATCACAATTGATAGCAACGTTAAACGTTTCAAACACAATAAAAAGATTGAGGTCTAATAAGGGTTTCTGATTAGACCTCATTGCTATCTTAACATTGCTATCAAGAAAATCTATTAGATCTGACGTCAGAAACCCTTATTAGACCTCATTAGTGATAAATTGATAGCAACGTTAAACGTTTCAAACACAATAAAAAGATTGAGGTCTAATAAGGGTTATTAAAGCTAATAAGGGTATTGTGTTGTTGTATAGTCTAATTCTAATAAAAAGATTGAGTCTAAATAGGTCAATAAACATTTATATCCCTAATAGGCTACCTTATCTTAGCTCTTTAGCCACTGTACTTAAGTTCTGTTGACAAGTGAAGTCCCTAATAGGCTACCTTATCTAAGAAAACGTTTCAAACACAATAAAAAGATTTAAAAGATTTAAAAGATTTGATGTCAGAAATCTGACGTCAGAATCTGAGGTCAAAAATAATTTATAGATTAATAATTAATTGTACACAATATTGACGTCAACCCTTATTAGACCTCAATCATAATTTGCTATCACAATTGATAGCAATGTTAAACGTTTCAAACACAATAAAAAGATTGAGGTCTAATAAGGGTTAATAAAAAAGAAAGAGCTAAATAGGTCTAAATAGGCTAAATAGGTCAAAAAAATCTATTAGATCTGACGTCAGAAACCCTTATTAGACCTCATTAGTGATAAATTGATAGCAATGTTAAACGTTTCAAACACAATAAAAAGATTGAGGTCTAATAAGGGTTATTAAAGCTAATAAGGGTATTGTGTTGTTGTATAGTCTAATTCTAATAAAAAGATTGAGTCTAAATAGGTCAATAAGGTCTTATAGCCACTGTACTTAAGTTCTGTTGACAAGTGAAGTCCCTAATAGGCTACCTTATCTACACAATAAACCTGGCTACCTTAGCCTTAATTGTCTATTAGATCTGACGTCAGAAACCCAGAATAAAAAGATTGAGTCTAAATAGGTCAATAAGGTCTTATAGCCACTGTACTTAAGTTCTGTTATAGCCAATTTTTATCTGACGTCATATAAGGTCTAAGAAGACCTTATTAGATCTGACGTCAGAAACCCTTATTAGACCTCAATCTCAATATATATAAACGTTTAACATAGCCTGTTGACAATTGAACTCAATCTTTTTATTAGAATTAGACGTCTTAACATCTTAACTATCTTATCATCACTTAACAACACTCATTATCTTAACATCTGATTAGACCCTTATTAGACCTCAATCATAATTTGCTATCACAATTGATAGCAATGTTAAACGTTTCAAACACAATAAAAAGATTAAGGTATAATAAGGGTTTCTGATTAGACCTCATTGCTATCTTAACATTGCTATTAAGAAAACCTATTAGATCTGACGTCACAAACCCTTATTAGACCTCATTAGTGATAAATTGATAGCAATGTTAAACGTTTCAAACACAATAAAAAGATTGAGGTCTAATAAGGGTTATTAAAGCTAATAAGGGTATTGTGTTGTTGTATAGTCTAATTGTAAAAAAAAGATTGAGTCTAAATAGGTCAATAAACATTTATATCCCTAATAGGCTACCTTATCTTAGCTCTTTAGCCACTGTACTTAAGTTCTGTTGACAATTGAAGTCCCTAATAGGCTACCTTATCTAAAAAAACGTTTAAAACACAATAAAAAGATTTAAAAGATTTAAAAGATATGACGTCAGAAATCTGACGTCAGAATCTGAGGTCAAAAATAATTTATAGATTAATAATTAATTGTACACAATATTGACGTCAACCCTTATTAGACCTCAATCATAATTTGCTATCACAATTGATAGCAATGTTAAACGTTTCAAACACAATAAAAAGATTGAGGTCTAATAAGGGTTAATAAAAAAGAAAGAGCTAAATAGGTCTAAATAGGCTAAATAGGTCAAAAAAAATCTATTAGATCCGACGTCAGAAACCCTTATTAGACCTCATTAGTGATAAATTGATAGCAATGTTAAACGTTTCAAACACAATAAAAAGATTGAGGTCTAATAAGGGTTATTAAAGCTAAT
The DNA here is from genome assembly GCF_032884065.1 of Artemia franciscana. NCBI lineage: Eukaryota > Metazoa > Arthropoda > Branchiopoda > Anostraca > Artemiidae > Artemia > Artemia franciscana. The sequence continues at coordinate 22,968 of NW_027065133.1, forward strand.
AAGGGTATTGTGTTGCTGTATAGTCTAATTCTAATAAAAAGATTGAGTCTAAATAGTTCAATAAGGTCTTATAGCCACTGTACTTAAGTTCTGTTGACAA
>NW_027065134.1:0-20858 GCF_032884065.1 Artemia franciscana
GAACATGCAACATATAATTGTCCATGGGAAAAACAATCCGTATTCAGATCTATAACTCATTATTCTAATGATTGCCCTTGAGCTTTGTTGATGGTGATTGCTAATCAAACATTCCCTGTGTCCCCATCGTCATTTATGTATCCCCCTGTGCCCCCCAGCGTCCCCGTTGTGGTTGTATCCCTGTGTCCCAGTCGTATTTATAGTCGACAAACATGACGTCAGTCGACACACAAACATGACGTCAGTCGACACACACGTCCCAGACGTCATTTATGTCCAGGTGTCCCAGTCTGTAATTTTTCTTTGAGTGTCCCGGTCGTCATTTATATTCCCTGTGTCCCGGTCTGTATATACATTCGTTTTGAATTGGTATATGATGAAATATATTTTTTGTTTTTTGCCTTTTTTTCTTTTTAGTTTTTTCTTACCTTTTTTAGCTTTTTAGTTTTTTTTTATTTTTAGTTTTTTTGTAGTTTTTACCTTTTTTAGTTTATTTTTATTTTATTTTTTCCTCCTTTATTTTTCAGTTTCACAAACATGACGTCAGTCGACACACACGTCCCAGTCGTCATTTGTGTCCCGGTGTCCCAGTCTGTAATTTTTCTTTGAGTTTCCCGGTCGTCATTTATATTCCCTGTGTCCCGGTCTGTATATACATTCGTTTTTGAATTGGTATATGATGAAATCATTTTTTTGTTTTTTGCCTTTTTTTCTTTTTAGTTTTTTTTTGTTTTTTCCTTTTTTTAGCTTTTTAGTTTGTTTTCTTTTTTCTTTTTAGTTTTTATGTAGTTTTTACCTTTGTTAGTTTTTTTCTTTCTTTTTCTATTTTACTTTTCAGTTTCACAAACATGACGTCAGTCGACATACACGTCCCAGTCGTCATTTGTGTCCCGGTGTCCCAGTCTGTAATTTTTCTTTGAGTGTCCCGGTCGTCATTTATATTCCCTGTGTCCCTGTGTCTGTATATACATTCGTTTTTGAATTGGTATATGATGAAATAATTTTTTAGTTTTTTGCCTTTTTTTCTTTTTATTTTTTTTTGTTTTTACCTTTTTTTAGCTTTTTAGTTTTTTTTTCTTTTTTCTTTTTAGTTTTTATGTAGTTTTTACCTTTTTTATTTTTTTTTATTTTTTTTTTTTTAGTTTTCTTTTTTTCCTTTATTTTTCAGTTTTTTCCTTTTTTTTCTTTTTCAGTTTTTAGTTTTTTTATTAGTTTTTAGTTTTTTTCTTTTTAGTTTTTTTGCTGTTTTTACCCTTTTTCAGTTTTTTAGTTTTTTCTTTTTTAGTTTTTAGTTATTTACCTTTTTTTAGTTTTTTTAGTTTTTTAGCTTTTTAGTTTTTTTTTAGTAGTTTTTACCTGTTTTTTTTATTTTCTTTATTTTTTTATTTTTTTTTATTCTTTTGTATTAATGCTAAAACCAAGGTTCGAACCTGGAACCTCTCGGACGTAGAACCTGGAACATAACGCTTTACCAACTCAGCTACTTCGGCTTGAATACATTTACCTTTTTATTTTTTTTTTATTTTTTTTTATTTTTTTGTTTTCTTTTTCTCCTTTATTTGTCAGTTTTTTCCTTTTTTAGCTTTTTTTCTTTTTCAGTTTTTTGTGTTTTTAGTTTTTTTATTAGTTTTTAGTTTTTACCTTTTTTTAGTTTTTTAGTTTCTTTTTTTTTTAGTTTTTAGTTTTTTTACCTTTTTTTTAAGTTTTTTAGCTTTTTTAGTATTTTTAGTATTTTCTTTTTAGTTTTTTTTGCAGTTTTTACCTTTTTTAGATTTTCTTCTTCTTTTGTATTAATGCTAAAGCCATGGTTCCAACCTGGAACCTCTCGGACCTAGAACCTGGAACCTACCGCTTTACCAACTCAGCTACTTCGGCTTGAATACATTCGTTTTTGAATTGGTATATGATGAAATAGTTCAGAAGTCATAAAATGACGTCACTCAACCGATAGACAGACAACTTATCTATATCTATCTATATATATAAAAATAAGTTGTCTGTGTGTCTGTGTGTCGAGTGACGTCATGTCATCAGGTCGTCATTATGACGTTATGTCATCAGGTTGTCAATTCGTCATTATGACGATGACGTCATTAAAGGTATTTAAGACATTCGTTCACGGAAAAATGTTTCATTGTAAAATGACTGAAGAACCTACAATGTCAACAGCCGAGGAAGCTGCTCAAAGAGTCTATGCCAAAAAACTTGCTGCTGATAGAGAAAGTAAGGAAAGAAAGCGTGCCGAAGAATCACAAGAGCAACGCGAAACCAGACTTGCTGCTAAAAGAGAAAGTGAAAAAAGAAGGCGTGCCGAGGAGTCACAAGAACAGCAAGAAAACAGGCTTGCGGCTGATAGAGAAAGTAAGAACAGAAAGTGTGCCGAGGAATCACAAGAACAACGCGAAACCAGACTTGCTGCTAAAAGAGAAAGTGAAAAAAGATGGCGTGACGAGGAATCTATAAGAATAAGTTGTCTGTGTGTTTGTCGAGTGACGTCATGTTTGTGTGTCGACTGACGTCATGTTTGTCGACTGACGAAATTACAGACCGGGACACCGGGACACAAATGACGGCCGGGACACAGGAAATTTAAATGACACCGGGACAGTCAAAGAGAAATTACAGACTGGGACACCGGGACACAAATGAAGACCGGGAAACAGCGAAACCACTACAACGGGGACGCCGGGGGCAAAGGAGGATATATAAATGACGACGGGGACACAGGGAATGTTCGATTAGCAATCACCATCAACAATGCTCAAGAGCAATCATTAGAACAATGAGGTATAGATCTGAATACAGATTGTTTTTCCCATGGACAATTATATGTTGCATGTACAAGAGTCGGTAAACCTGACAATCTATTTATATGCACAGACAATGGGACAGCCAAGAATATTGTATATTCCCAAGTTTTACGTAGTTAAATGTATATATATATATATATATATATATATATATATATATATATATATATATATATATATATATATATATATATATATATATATATATATATATATATATATATATATATATATATATATATATATATATATATATATATATATATATAATATATATATATATATATATATACTAGCTGTTGGGGTGGCGCTTCGCGCCACCCCAACTCCTAGTTGGTGGGGGCGCTTCGCAGCCCCCCCCCAAGCCCCCCCCGCGCGCGTAAGTCGTTACGCGCCATATTAGTTACGCGCCATTGTAGTTGTGTCCCTATGTCCCACCTGTGAATATAGATATCTATATATATATATATAGATAATTTGTCTGTCTGTGTGTCTGTCTGTGGATCAGGTGACGTCATGTTTCTGTGTTGACTGACGTCATGAAATTAGTTGTCGTCATTTTTGCTTTGACGGTGACGTCATTCAAGATATTTAAGACATATGTTCACGTAGAAATCTATTAATGTTTAAGTTTACAATGACTGATGAACTTACCATGGCAAAAGCCGATGAAGATGCTCAAAGAGTCTATGCCAAAAAACTTGCTGCTGATAGAGAAAGTCAGAAAAGAAAGCGTTCCGAGGAATCAAAAGAACAGCAAGGAAACAGGCTTGAGGCTGATAGAGAAAGAAAGAACAGAAAGCGTGCCGAGGAATCAAAAGAACAGTAAGGAAAGAGGCTTGAGGCTGATAGAGAAAAAAAGAACAGAAAGCGTGCCGAGGAACTACCAGCGCAACGCGGAAGCAGACTTGCTGCTAAAAGAGAAAGTGAAAAAAGAAGGCGTGCCGAGGAATTACAAGAACAGCAAGAAATCAGGCTTGCTGCTGATAGAGAAAGTAAGAAAAGAAAGCGTGCCGAGGAATCACAAGAACAGCAAGAAATCAGGCTTCCTGTTGATAGAGAAAGTAAGAAAAGAAAGCGTGCCGAGGAATCAGAGCAACCTGAAAGTTATCGCCTGGCATTCAGGTACAACCCAGTCGATGATTATAGCTTGAGTAGATGTGTTCAAATCGGGACAATGTCTAAAATGTGTCCCTATTGAAGGGTCTTGAAATTCAATGGTGAAACAATGGGAATGTGTTGCGCCTCAGGAAAGGTTAAACTTCCTCTATTGGCTGCACCACCAGAGCCATTGAAGACGAATGAATGCTTGCCTGAAAAATTCTAATTTATGGGCACACGTAAAAATATTAAAATTAACTACAAATATGCGTGGTCGATTGCAAAACGATGACTCTGGTCAAACATTTTCAGATCAATTGCTGACAATTGGAAGCGGAAAGCTCCCAGTAGACTCAATTTCAGGACGTATACAACTACCTGCTGATTTCTGTAATTTAGTGACGTCCAAAAATGAATTGATTGAAAAAGTATTTCCGAATATTCTAAAAAATTATAAAAATAATAAATGGCTAAGTGAAAGAGCGATTCTCGCACCCAAAAATATAGACGTCCACGAAATCAACAATATTGTTTTGACCAAGATTCGAGACCAGGCAGTCCTTTACAAGTCAGTCGACACAGTTTTGGAACCAAATGAAGCGGTTAATTATCCATCTGAATTTTTAAATTCCATAGATCCTTCAGGGTTTCCACCACACGTGCTACAACTAAAAATAGGCGTACCAATAATACTTTTAAGAAATATCAACCCACCAAAGCTTTGCAATGGCACGCGACTTGCCGTAAAAAAAAAACAATGGAAAACCTAATAGAGGCCACAATCTTGACAGGGCCTTATGAGGGTGAGGCTGTTCTTATTCCTCGCATTCCCATGATTCCAACGGATCTGCTTTTTCAATTTAAAAGATTGCAATTGCCAATTCGATTAGTATTTGCAATCACCATTAACAAAGCTCAAGGTCAATCATTAGAAAAATGTGGTATAGATCTTAATACTGATTGTTTTTCCCATGGACAATTGTACGTTGCATGTTCGAGGGTCGGTAAACCTGACAATGTATTTATATGCAGCGACAATTGGACAGCGAAGAATGTTGTATATTCGCAAGTTTTACGCAGTTAATTTGTATTGTATCTATCTATCTATCTATCTATCTATCTATATAAAAACGAGTTGTGTGGATGCATGTTTGTTTGTTTGTAAAAAGAGCGTTTGCATATGACGTCATTATTAGTACATACGGCTTTGTATATGCACAGACAATGGGAAAGCCAAGAATGTTGTTTATTCGCAATTTTTACGTAGTTTGAAACACATATATAAATCTATCTATATTCACAGGTGGGACACAAGGACACAACTTCAATAGCGCATAACTAATATGGCGCGTAACGACTTACGCGCGCGGGGGGGCTTGGGGGGGCGCGAAGCGCCCCAACAACTAGGTGTTGATCGACCAGTTCCTTTGTTGCCGTCGTCATTTATATATCCCCCTGTGCCCCCCGGCGTCCCCGTTGTAGTAGTGTCGCTGTGTCCGGGTCGTCATTTATATTTCCTGTGTCCCCGTCGTCATTTGTGTCCCGGTGTCCCAGTCTGTGATATCTATTTGAGTGTCCCGAGCGTCATTTATATTCGTCAGGATATTGTAGGGCATCGTAGCATCGATGAGTTTCAGCAATTCTTGTCAACTGATTGTTTCGCCTATAAAGAATATTATCTCGAGGTAAGAACTGATCACCGACCACAACGATTGCCACTTTGTTGATAGTTGCGTATCAGGAGGCATCAATTCGATTGCTGTTTTTAAGCAGAAGCACTATATTATTATTTTTGTGGAAAAGATTATATATATAAATATATATATATATATATTTTCTTTTTAGTTTTTTTGTAGTTTTTACCTTTTTTATTTTTTTTCTTCTTTTGTATTAATGCTAAAGCCAAGGTTCAAACCTGGAGCCTCTCGGACCTAGAACCTGAAACATAACGCTTTACCAACTCAGCTACTTCGGCGTGAATACATTCGTTTTGAGCAGCTTCCTCGGGTGTTGCCATTGTTGTCCTGGTCGTCATTTATATTGCCTGTGTCCCGGTCGTCATTTGTGTCCCGGTATCCCAGTCTGTAATTTCTCCTTGAGTGTCCCGGTCGTTATTTATATTCCCTCTGTCCTGGTCGTCATTTGTGTCCCGGTCTGTAATTTCTCTTTGAGTGTTTTTTCTTTTTAGTATTTTTTAGTTTTTTACATTTTTCCTTTTTTCAGTTTTCTTTTTCTTCTTTATTTTTCAGCTTCACTTTGAAATACATATCGCCAAACCTTTGTTTTTTAACTAAAATCTGGTAGGCATTGATGACCTTATCCAAGTCAAGATCCCAAACCCAATCATCATCGCTATCATTTTCAGTTTTGATATGTTTTGACTCTCGCTGTCCAGGTGGATCTTCATCTAACTGCGCGGTTTTGCGTTCTTTAGCCTCAAGCCTGTTTCCTTGCTGTTCTTTTGATTCCTCGGCACGCTTTCTTTTCTGACTTTCTCTATCAGCAGCAAGTTTTTTGGCATAGACTCTTTGAGCATCTTCATCGGCTTTTGCCATTGTAAGTTCATCAGTCATTTTAAACTTAAACATTAATAGATTTCTACGTGAACATATATGTCTTAAATATCTTTAATGACGTCACCGTCATAGCAAAAATGACGACAACCAGTCGACACAGAAACATGACCTCACCTGATCCACAGACAGACAACTTATTTATATATATATAGATAGATATAATTCTAACATTGTCAGGTAATTTTCTATTTTGAAATAAAAATTAAAAATTATTGCTCAGACAATATAAATATTTTTGATATTTACATAATAGCTTTAGTGGTTCTGGACTGAAAACTAAATATGCTAATCAAATTGGGAATTGCAATCTTTTAGGTTGAAAAGGCAGATCCATTGGAATCATGAGAATGCGTGGAATAAGAAAAGCCTCACCCTAAAATGGCCCTGTCAATATTGTTGCCTCTATTATGTTATAACAGACATAACACGTCATTTGTGTCCCGGTGTCCCGGTCTGTAGTTTCGTTAGTCGACAAACATGACATCAGACGACAAACAACTTCATGACGACATACAGCTCAATCCTTATAATGACGTAAAAAACTAAAACCTAAAAAAAGACCAATTCAAAAACGAATGTATATACAGACCGGGACACAAATGACGACCGGGACACCGGGACTTGACGACCGGGACACAGGGACACAACTACAACAGGGACGCCGGGGGGCTCAGGGGGATATATAAATGACGATGGCGACACAGGGAATTGTCGATTAGCAATCACCATCAACAAAGCTCAAGGGCAATCATTAGAATCATGAGGTATCGATCTGAATACGGATTGTTTTCCCATGGACCATTATATGTTGCATGTTCAAGATTCGTTAAACCTGACATTCTATTTATATGCACAGACAATGGGACAGCAAAGAATGTTGTATATTCGCTAGTTTTACGTAGTTAAAAACACACATACATATATATATATATATATATATATATATATATATATATATATATATATATATATATATATATACTAGCTGTTGGGGTGGCGCTTCGCGCCACCCAACACCTAGTTGGTGGGGGCGCTTCGCGCCCCCCTCCAAGCCCCCCCGCGCGCGTAAGTCGTTACGCGCCATATTAGTTACGCGCCATTGTAGTTGTGTCCCTATGTCCCACCTGTGGATATATATATATATATATATATATATATATATATATATATATATATATATATATATATATATATATATGTGTGTGTGTTTTTAACTACGTAAAACTTGCGAATATACAACATTCTTTGCTGTCCCATTGTCTGTGCATATAAATAGATTTTCAGGTTTACCGACTCTTGAACATGCAACATATAATGGTCCATGGGAAAACAATCCGTATTCAGATCTATACCTCATGACTCTAATGATTGCCCTTGAGCTTTGTTGATGGTGATTGCTAATCGACTATTCCCTGAGTCGCCATCGTCATTTATATATCCCCCTGTGCACCCCGTCGTTCCCTTTGTAGTTATGTCCCTGTGTCCCGGTCGTCATTTATATTCCCTGTGTCCCGGTCGTCATTTGTGTCCCGGTGTTCCAGTCTGTGATTTCTCTTTGAGTGTCCCGGGCGTCATTTATATTCCTTGTGTCCCGGTGTCCCGGTCGTCATTTATATCCCCCTGTGCCCCCGGTGTCCCCATTGTAGTTGTGTCCCTGTGTCCCGGTTGTCATTTATATTCCCTGTGTCCTGGTCGTCATTTGTATCCCGGTGTCCCGGTCTGTATTTTTTTCCTTTTTTCTTTTTTTTCTTTTTTAGTTTATTTAGATTTTTAGATTTTTTAGTTTTTTTATTAGTTTTTAGTTTTTTTGTAGTTTTACCATTTTTTTAGTTTTTTTAGTTTTTTTTTTTTTTACTTATGTCCTGGTCGTCATTTATACTCCCTGTGTCCCGGTCGTCATTTGTGTCTCGGTGCTTTGTTGATTGCTAATTTATATTATATTTATATTTATATTTTTTATATTTATTAATATTTTTTTAGTTTTCTTTTTCTCTTATTTTTCAGTTTTTTCTTTTTTTTTAGTTTTTTCTTTTTTAGTTTTTAGTTTTTTTTTTGTTTTTTACCTTTTTTTAGTTTTTTTAGTTTTTTTAGTTTTTTTATTAGTTTTTATTTTTTTTTTTAGTTTTTGCTTTTTTTAGTTTTTTCAGTTTTTTTTAGTTTTTAGTTTTTTACCTTTTTTAGTTTTTTTTAGTTTTTTAGCTTTTTTAGTTTTTTTCTTTTTAGTTTTTTTTGTAGTTTTTACCTTTTTTAGTTTTTTTTCTTCTTTTGTATTAGTGTGAAATAATTCAGACGTCATATGCGGACAAACACGACGTCACTCGACAGACAGACAGACAGACATAACCCACAAACAACTTATTTTTATATATATTTATTCATATTTTTTTAGTTTTCTTTTTCTCTTTTATTTTTCAGTTTTTTCCTTTTTTTTAGTTTTTTTCTTTTTTAGTTTTTAGTTTTTTTTAGTTTTTTACCTTTTTTTAGTTTTTTTTAGTTTTTTACCTTTTTTTAGTTTTTTTTAGTTTTTTTAGTTTTTTAGCTTTTTTAGTTTTTTTATTAGTTTTTATTTTTTTGTAGTTTTTGCCTTTTTTTATTTTTTTCAGTTTTTTTTAGTTATTAGATTTTTACCTTTTTTAGTTTTTTTTTAGTTTTTTAGCTTTTTTAGTTTTTTTTCTTTTTAGTTTTTTTTGTAGTTTTTACCTTTTTTAGTTTTTTTCTTCTTATGTATTAGTGTGAAATAATTTAGACGTCATATGCGGACAAACATGACGTCACCTGATCCACAGATCCACACACAGACAACTTATTTTTATATATATAGAAGATATATATATATATATATATATATATATATATATATATATATATATATATATATATATATATATATATATATATATATATATATATATATATATATATATATATATATATATATATATATATATATATATATATATATATATATATATATATATATATATATATATATATATATATATATATATATATATATATATATCCCTACAATGGCGCGTAACTAATATGGTGCGTAACGACTTACGCGCGCGGGGGGGCTTGGGGGGGTGCGAAGCGCCCCCACCAACTAGGTGTTGGTAGCTAGTTGCCCAACTAGCGCCCAACAGCTAGTTTATATATATGTATATCTATATAGATATAAAAATAGGTTGTATGTGTGTTATGTCTGTCGAGTGACGTCATGTCATCATGTCGTCATGTGGTCATGAAGTTAGTTGTTGTCATGTTTGTTATGACGATGATGTCATTAAAGGTATTTAATAAATTCGTTCACAGACAAATTTTTAATTGTAAGAAGATCGTGGACAGAAAAATATTTAATTGTAAAATGACTGAAGAACCTACAATGGCAACAGCCGAGGAAGCTGCTCAAAGAGTCTATTCCAAAAAACTTACTGCTGATAGAGAAAGTAAGAAAAGAAAGTGCCGAGGAATCACAAGAACAGCAATAAAGCAGGCTTGCGGCTGACAGAGAAAGTAAGAACAGAAAGCGTTCCGAGGAATCACAAGAGCAACGTGAAAACAGGCTTGCGGCTTCAAGAGATAATGCCAGATTAGGAATGTGCAATTTCCGTCAACAAAGGCGTGTCGAAGAACTACAAGAGCAACGCGAAACCAGACTTGCTGCTAAAAGAGAAAGTGAAAAAAGAAGGCGTGCCGAGGAATTACGTGCCGAGGAATCACAAGAGCAACGTGAAAATTATCGCATGGTATTCAGGTACAGCCCAGTCGATGGTTATAGTAGATTTGTTCAAATCGGGACTATGTCTAAAATTTGTCCCTACTGCAAGGCCTTGAAATTTAATGGTAAAACGATGGGAATGTGTTGCGCCTCAGAAAAAGTTAAACTTACTCAACTGGCTGCACCCCCAGAGCCATTGAAGACTGCTTACTGGAACTACGGCAGAATCTAAGCGTTTTTTTCTTATCAAAAATCAGAAAATATAACTCATGTTTGCAAATGACGTCGTTTGGTGCCCAAATCGAAAATCCAGATCAATATATGCCTACTTTCAAAGTAAACGGGCAAATTTATCATAGAGCAGGGTTCCTTCTACCATTCTCAGGCGAGAATCATAAATTTTTACAATTGTACTTCATCAGTGATAGAAATTCTGAATTGAATGCACGTTGCAAAATTTCTCCCGATGTTGAAAGAACAATCGTTTCCCAATTACAAAATCTTTTCCACGAAAATAATAAGTTAGTGCGTCTGTTCAAAACAGCCATCGATTTGATGCCTACTGATGCTCATAAAATTGTTATTTCCGCTGACAAAACGCCTCCTGGCCAACATGTGCGTAGATACAATGCTCCGACTATCGACGAAGTGGCAATCGTTATGGTCGGTGATCAGTTTTTACCTCGAGATATTATTCTACATAAGCGAAACGCTCAGTTGTTAAGAATTGCTGAAACTCATCGATGCTACGATGCCCTATTTCTGGAATGCACGTTGCGAAATTTCTCCCGATGTTGAAAGAACAATCGTTTCCCAATTACAAAATCTTTTCCACGAAAATAATAATTTTGTACGTCGATTCAAAAAAGCCATCGATTCGGTGCCTATTGATACGCATAAAATTGTTATTTCCGCTGAAAAAACACCTACTGGCCCACATGTGAGTAGATACAAAGCTCCAACTATCGACGAAGTGGCAATCGTTATGGTCAGTGATCAGTTTTTACCTCGAGATATTATTCTTCTTATGCGAAACGCTCAATTGATAAGACTTGCTGAAACTAATCGATGCTACGATGCCCTACAATATCCTATCATTTTTTTGGGATGGAGCCGACGGCTATCACTTTAATATTAAACTGATAAATCCAGCCACTAACAAAGAAATGAATAAGGCATAGTGTGACAGACATAACACACATACAACTTATCTATCTATATAAAAATAAGTTGTCTGTGTTATGTCTGTCGAGTGACGTCATGTTTGTGTTACGACTGACGTCATGGTCGTCGACTTACAAAAATTGCAGCCAGGGACATCCGGACACAAATGATGACCTGGACACCCGGACACAGGAAATGTAAATGACGACCGGGACACTCAAAGAGAAAGCGACCGGGACACAGGGAATGTTCGATTAGCAATCACCATCAACAAAGCACCGGCACACAAATGAAGACCGGGACACAGGGGATATAAATGACGACCGGGACACTCAAAGAGAAATTACATACCAGGACACCGGGACACAAATGATGACCGGGACACAAATGACGACCGGGACACAGGGAATATAAATGACGACCGCGACACTCAAAGAGAAATTACAGACTGTGACACCGGGACACAACTGACGATCGGGACACAGGAAATATAAAAGACGACCGGGATACAGGGACACAATTACAACGGGGATGCCGGTGGGCACAGGGGGATATATAAATGACGACGGGGACACAGGGAATGTTCGATTAGCAATCACCATCAACAAAACTCAAGGGAAATAAGTAGAACAATGAGGTGGAGATCTGAATACAGATTGTTTTTCCCATGGACAATTTTATGTTGCATGTTCAAGAGTCGGTAAACCTGACAATCTATTTATTGCAAGAAGATCGTGGACGGGAAAATGTTTAATTGTAAAATGACTGAAGAACCTACCATGGCAACAGCCGAGGAAGCTGCTCAAAGAGTCTATGGCAAAAAACTTGCGGCTGATAGAGAAAGTAAGAAAAGAAAGCGTGCCGAAGAATCGCAAGAACAGCAAGAAAACATACTTGCGGCTAAAGAACGCAAAACCGCGAAGTTAGATGAAAATCCACCTGGACAGCGAGAGTCAAAACATATCAAAACTGAAAATGATAGCGATGATTATTGGGTTTGGGATTTTGACTTGGATAAGGTCATAAATGCCTACCAGATTTTAGTTAAAAAAACAAAGGTTCGGTGATTTGTGTTTCATAGTGACGCTGAAAAATAAAGAAGAAAAAGAAAACTGAAAAAAGAAAAAAGGTAAAAAACAAAAAAAATAAAAAGAAAAAACACTCAAAGAGAAATTACAGACCGGGACACAAATGATGACCGGGACAGAGGGAATATAAATGAAGACCGGGACACTCAAAGAGAAATTACAGACTGGGATACCGGGACACAAATGACGACCGGGTCACAGGGAATATAAATGACGACCAGGACACAGGTATTTAAGAATATCGTTCAAAGGCAAATTTTTAATTGTAAGAAGACAGTTGAAAGAGAAATTTCTAATTGTAAAATGACTGAAGAACCTACAATGGCAACACCCGAGGAAGCTGCTCAAAACGAAGGTATTCAAGCCGAAGTAGCTGAGTTGGTAAAGCGTTGTTTCAGGTTCTAGGTCCGAGAGGTTCCAGGTTTGAACCTTGGCTTTAGCATTAATACAAAAGAAGAAAAAAACCAAAAAAGGTAAAAACTACAAAAAAACTAAAAAGAAAATACTAAAAAAACTAATAAAACTAAAAAACTAAAAAAAAAAGGTAAAAAATCTAAAAACTAAAAAAGAAAAAAACTTAAAAAAACTTAAAAAAACTAAAAAAAAAACTAAACGACCGGGACACTCAAAGATAAATTACAGACCGGGACACCGGGACACAAATGACGACCGGGACATAGGGAATATAAAGGACGAACAGGGCGCTCAAAAAGAAATTACAGACTGGGACACTGGGACACAAATGATGACCGGGATACTGGGAATATAAATGACGACCGGGACACAGGAAATGTTCGATTAGCAATCACCATCAACAAAGCTCAAGGGCAATCATTAGAATAATGTGGTATAGATCTGAATACGGATTGTTTTTCCCATGGACAATTTTATGTTGCATGTTCAAGAGTCGGTAATCCTGACAATCTATTTATATGCACAGACAGCGAAGAATGTTGTATATTTGCAATATTTACGTAGTTAAAAACATATATATACCTATAACGAAAAGAGAAATCTTTTCTCTTTTATCTATATTCACAGGTGGAACACAGGGACACAACTACAATGGCGCGTTACTAATATGGCGTGTAACGACTTACGCGCGCGGGGGGGCTTGGGGGCGCGAAGCGCCCCCATCAACTAGGTGTTGGGGTGGCGCTTTGCGCCACCCCAACAGCTAGTAGATATACATATTAACGTCATGTTGTAACAGATAACAGACTTAATTATACTTTCTATTTGAGTATATATAGATGAAGTCATATCTAAAATAAGTTGTTTGTCGACTGACGTCATTTTTGTCCACTGACGTCATTATAAGGATTGAGCATTATGACGTCATGTATGTATTTTGTATGTTTGTATATGACGTCAAAGGTTTTGCATATGACCTCATTATAAGTATATAAGAAGGCATTTCAAAGACAAATTTTAGTATAGATCTTATAATGACAGAAGAAACAGCCGAGGAAGCTGCTCAAATAATTAATTCAAAGAGAAATATTAGTATAAATCCTACAATGGCAGGAGAAACAGTCGAGGAAGCTGCTCAAAGAGTTAATGCCAAAAGGCTTGCGGCTAAAGAACGCAAAACCGCGCAGTTAGATGAAAATCAATCTGGACAGCGAGAGTCAAAACGTATCAAAACTGAAAATGATAGCGATGATGATTGGGTTTGGGATTTTGACTTGGATAAGGTCATCAATGCCTACCAGATTTTAGTTAAAAAAAACAAAGGTTCGGAACAAAATGACGAAAGACAAGCCAAGGTAAAACAAACCAAACAACTTGAAAGTGATACCGATGATAAAAAAAAACGACGTTGAAAGGACTATCGTCTCCCTGTTGCAACATCTTTTCCACAAAAATAATAATTTAGTGCTTCTGTTCAAAACAGCAATCGAATTGATGCCTACTGATATATAACTATCAACGAAGCGGCAATCGTTATGGTCGGTGATCAGTTCTTACCTCAAGATAATATTCTTTATAGGCGAATTAATCAGTTGACAAGAATTGCTTATACTCATCGATGCTACGATGCCCTACAATATCCTATCATTTTATGGGATGGAGCCGACGGCTATCACTTTAATATTAAATTGATAAATCTAGCCACTAACAAAGAAATTGATAAGAAATGCAGCGCGATGAAATATTATGCTTATAGATTAATGATTCGTCATTCATTACATTTACATATAATACATCTTGGGATTAGATACAACAGCTTTTACATTTTGGACAATCGCCGGTTCATTGACATGACATTACGGCCCGTGTCTTCCGGCAAACGTTGCTCTCCTTCATCTCCTATAGAGTTGAGGGAGAAATACAAATCGCTAATGGCCGAGAATATACTTCACCGAATACGGCTAGAAAGGTCAGATATGACCTTGGACTTTACAACAGAAATTTATACCTGCACTTTAGTTATGATTGAAGATTCTCAAGCATTTGGGAATGCCTTCACCTAAACGTACTGCTTCTATTTCTACATGTGTAGAATGGGATCGTGAACAAAGTTACAACACAATTGATCTATTATCGTATGTTACAGACCGGGACACCGGGACACAAGGAATATAAATGAAGACCGGACGCTCAAAGAGAATTTACAGACCGGGACACAAATGACAAGCGAGACACGGGGAATATAAATGACGACCGGGACAATCAAAGCGAAATTACAGACCGAGACACCGGGACACAAATGATGACCGGGACACAGGGAATATAGATGACGACCGGGACACAGGGACACACCTACAACGGGGACAACGGAAGGGCACATGAGGGATATATAAATGACGACGGGGACACAGGGAATATTTGATTAGCAATTACCATCAACGAAGCCCAGGGGCAATCATTAAAAAAATGCGGTTTAGATCTGAAACCGGATTGTTTTCCCATGGACAATTATATGTTGCATCTATATATATAAAAATAAGTTGTCTGTGGATCTGTGGATGGATCAGGTGACGTCACCTGAAAAAACTGGATCAGGTGACGTCAAAACTGAAAAAACTAAAAAAAGGCAAAAACTACAAAAAAAACTAAAAACTAATAAAAAAAATAAAAAGCTAAAAAACTAAAAAAACTAAAAAAAGGCAAAAACTACAAAAAAAACTAAAAACTAATAAAAAAGCTAAAAAACTAAAAAAACTAAAAAAAGGCAACAACTACAAAAAAAACTAAAAACTAATAAAAAAAAATAAAAAAGCTAAAAAACTAAAAAAACTAAAAAAAACTAAAAAAAGGTAAAAAACTAAAAAAAAACTAAAAACTAAAAAAAAACTTAAAAAAAGGAAAAAACTGAAAAATAAGCTAAAATAAAGGTAAAAACCAATAAAAAACTAAAAAAAAAACTGAAAAAACTAAAAAAAGGTAAAAACTACAAAAAAAAACTAAAAACTAATAAAAAAAGTAAAAAAGCTAAAAAACTAAAAAACTAAAAAAACTAAAAAAAGGTAAAAAACTAAAAAAAATAAAAAATAAAAAAAAACTAAAAAAAAGGAAAAAACTGAAAAATAAGCTAAAATAAAGGTAAAAACCAATAAAAAACTAAAAAGAAAA
The DNA here is from genome assembly GCF_032884065.1 of Artemia franciscana. NCBI lineage: Eukaryota > Metazoa > Arthropoda > Branchiopoda > Anostraca > Artemiidae > Artemia > Artemia franciscana. The sequence goes on from NW_027065134.1 coordinate 16,040, forward strand.
AAGGAAAAAACTAAAAAAAATTTTCATCTAAAAAACTAAAAAAAACTAAAAAAGGTAAAAACTAAAAGAACTAAAAAAGAAAAAAATAAATGACGACACTCAAAGAGAAAGCGACCAGGACAAAAGGAATGTTCGATTAGCAATCAACAAAGCACCGGGACACAGGGAGTATAAATGACGACCAGGACATAAGTAAAAAAAAAAAACTATCTATATATATAAAAATAAGTTGTCTGTGGATCTGTGGATCGTGGATCAGGTGACGTCACCTGAAAAAACTGGATCAGGTGACGTCAAAACTGAAAAAACTAAAAAAAGGCAAAAACTACAAAAAAAACTAAAAACTAATAAAAAAAATAAAAAAGCTAAAAAACTAAAAAAACTAAAAAAAGGCAAAAACTACAAAAAAAACTAAAAACTAATAAAAAAGCTAAAAAACTAAAAAACTAAAAAAAAGGCAAAAACTACAAAAAAAACTAAAAACTAATAAAAAAATAAAAAAGCTAAAAAACTAAAAAAACTAAAAAAAGGTAAAAAACTAAAAAAACTAAAAACTAAAAAAAAATAAAAAAAAGGAAAAAACCGAAAAATAAGCTAAAATAAAGGTAAAAACCAATAAAAAACTAAAAAAAAAACTGAAAAAACTAAAAAAAAGGCAAAAACTACAAAAAAACTAAAAACTAATAAAAAAAAGTAAAAAAGCTAAAAAACTAAAAAAACTAAAAAAACTAAAAAAACTAAAAAAAGGTAAAAAACTAAAAAAAAATAAAAAATAAAAAAAAAACTAAAAAATAAAGGTAAAAACCAATAAAAAACTAAAAAGAAAAAAAGGAAAAAACTAAAAAAAATTTTCATCTAAAAAACTAAAAAAAACTAAAAAAGGTAAAAACTAAAAGAACTAAAAAAGAAAAAAATAAATGACGACACTCAAAGAGAAAGCGACCAGGACAAAAGGAATGTTCGATTAGCAATCAACAAAGCACCGGGACACAGGGAGTATAAATGACGACCAGGACATAAGTAAAAAAAAAACTAACAAAACTAAAAAGAAGGTAAAAACTACAAAAAAACTAAAAAGAAAAAAAACTAAAAACTAATAAAAAAACTAAAAAATCTAAAAATAATGACGACCGGGACACCGGGACAGGGAATGGTCGATTAGCAATCACCATCAACAAAGCTCAAGGGCAATCATTAGAATCATGAGGTATAGATCTGAATACAGATTGTTTTACCATGGACCATTATATGTTGCATGTTCAAGAGTCGGTAAACCTGACAATCTATTTATATGCAAAGACAATGGGACAGCAAAGAATGTTGTATATTCGCAAGTTTTACGTAGTTAAAACCATATATATATATATATATATATATATATATATATATATATATATATATATATATATATATATATATATATATATATATATATATATATATATATATATATATATATATATATATATATATATATATATATATATATATATATATATATATATATATATATATATATATATATATATATATATATCATGAAAAGAGAAATCACCAATGCTACAGCACAAACACAAAAAAAAAAAAAAAAAAAAAAAAAAAAAAAGGAGACAGAAGGAGAAAAGGAAGACTGTTTTCCTAAATTAGTGATTAATATAGACCAGCACTTGAATGAGGCCTTAACCCTACTCATCCATACAATCACATAGGTCAAACAGCATAGCCACACACAATCAACCATAAAGAATAATCCATGGACAGGCAGTCATGTCGTCAATAAGTATAAGTCGTCATTTACCAAACCATAGAAAAAATAATATAGACAAATAATTCAGAGGCAACACCCAACATAAGGGCTCATCAGGAGAATACACTGGCCTATATAGGGTTTCGCCACTCTAAATTCTCTACCCAGCACAGTGTTGTGGCTACCACAGAATATCCATGGCATCCCCGCGTCAGGTATCACCCCCAAAATACATGTCTATGAAAAAAACAGCAAATGTAAAACAACCAAGTAAAACCAAAACAAGCTTATCCTGTTAATATATCCCTCCCTTTAGCAACAATAGGTAAACTAAATATTATAAATTTTACCAAATCACAAATATTAACACATTGCAAAAAACCTGAATGAACTAAACAATTATATAATTCATCTTTACCATGTGGCTAATTTTTTAAAAATTCCGCTCAAATAGAAACACAATTCAAAATAAATGGCGCTGTGACAACATTTCTCGAACCTCCGAAATTAGTCAAAAATTTCTTTAAGTATTTCTAGATGATTCTTTTGATATTTATTTAAAAGTTCGTTATAATGAAAACTAAATTTTTTAAATTGCCAAGTTAATTTATTTGCAGAAAAACCTCTTGATATCAATTTTTGGCTTAAGATTTTACATCTATTTTTAAAATCAATATAATTACTACAAATCCTTGCATAACGAAGTAACTGTGAGAAAAACGCTGAATATGTGATATTTGAGTGTATATTACTTTCAGGGAATGGGAAACTAATCACTTCAAAATCAAAATCATCCGTTTTATTATACATTTTAAAACTTAATTTATTATTATCACAAATATTAATATTTAAATCTAAGAAATGATCTTCATGACCAGCGCCATGACTAGGCTCAAGAATAAGCTCTGATGGATATATATTTTTAGAAATATCAATGAAATCCTTACAATTTAAGACCAAAATATCATCTAAATATCTTTTATTATTTGACAAAGCATGTTTTAAATTAATTGGGTTATTCTTATCCATCATATATTTATATTCTAGTTGACTTAAAAACAAGTCAGCTATAAATGGGCTGGCATTCCCCCCCATGGGAATTCCCATAATTTGCTTGTACAAATCACCCCCAAATCTTATATAAGTATTGTATAAAACAAATTCCAATAACTCAAAAATCATATCCAAGCTGTAACATCTCAAGTTAACTGTAGTATTAAAGCAGTTTGTCCATATGGCTTTTTTATTATAACTGTCTATTTTTAAGAACCTTTTACTAGATAAGAGGAAAGATTTCTTTATAACAGTTTTTAAATTATCTAACACTAAATTGAGTGATAAATTAGTATACATTGTCGCAAAATCGAAAGACTCAATTCTTTTAGCTGAAACCATTGTTAAAGAATCTATCACCTGCAGTGAATTATTAACACTCCAATATGGATTAAAATTCGAAAATTTTTTAATACCAGAACAATAGGTTTTAAGTTTATTTACAATTTCCTTTAAAATTAAAGAGAGGTCAGTAGCAGCAATGCGGGTTGGACATTTAGCTGCTCCAGCAATAAACCGTGGTTTAGGGGGATTCTTATGAAATTTTACAGTCCAATATAGGAAAGGGAACTTTTTATCATTGTCATTTATTTTAATATTAAAATTTTTAAAAAGTATTTCTTCAGTCTTTTCAATTAAATTCTCATCCTCTATATTTACCTTTTCATAAACATTAGTTGTGCCTAACTCCCTTTTTAAGATATCACAATACAGCTTCTGACAAATTATGGCAAAATTATTATTAGCTTTATCCACTGGCACAATTACAAATTCATTCTTTAGATTAGCAATTGCTTGTTTAATCTTCGCATTATAAAATAATGATTTAGTGTTACTATTTTTTAAGTTAGAATATATTTTATTTCTTACTCTACTAATAATTAAATTCTTCCAACTTTGAAAACTCTCTTTATTTTTATTCTCTTTCTTACACCACTTATCAATAAATAAATCAAAATCATTTTCCAAGCCATCAAGAACACTCGATGGTTTCAGATGATGAGAAAGACGGAAATTTGCCCCTTTATTCATTATAATTTGAAGATCATCTTGCTTTATTATTGACAAGTCCCCTGTTATAACATGTTTGTAAGTAGGATTTACAAATGGGCCAAGTTGCTTACAATTACAAACCGGTTTCCAATTTATATCGCTATCTAGTTTTTTTAGTGTACTTTTCGATATTATGGATAATACACCGGAATAAATTTATTACTATTACATCCTTAGCGGCGACGCGCAGTCTCAATGCATTATCTTTGCAGTAACTAAGATTCTTGTGGATTCATATTAGGGGTTCTTTCACACCATGCCGTAAAACGTTTCAAACCAGAACAACATGCTGCTTTACGTCACCTTATGTAACCTTATGCAACAAATTTTGTCCGTAATACAATCTTATATAACGCTATGGAAAAGTCAACGCTGTACCCGCAAAATAAAGTGGTTGGCGCGCTGGTTTGAGAATTCTTTTTTCAAGGGGTATGGGTTCAATCCCTGTCGTTGCCAGTTATTTAATTTGGGAAGGGGGTCAATGGCGTAACTGTAAGCTCAGCCAGAGTCGACCCAGCTCTACATGTGTACCTGGATAAATCTATGAAGGGTAAGCAGGAAGGTTGTGCGAAAGGCCAGGATGGCCGCCCCCCCACAGCACTTCCTGGTTGAAGGGCCACAAAACGGAGATCAGCACCACCGGTTTGGACCTTGAGGGTCTAATGCCACCATACTTACTTTTTACTTTTACTTACACAAAATGAAATTTCTAGATGAACGATCAAATAAATGAATAAATAAATGAAAATAAATTGAAAAACATTTGCTAGGAAGCCTTTCATCCCTGATCAAAGCTTGAATCTCCATTTTCATTCCAAATTTATTTAAAGTTATACTTATATTTTTTTTATTTTTAAATAAATTTTATTTTATATTTTTTATTTCTTATTTTATATTTTTATTTCTAGATTAATTTTTAATAGTTTGCTCATGAGACTTAAGACAATTTTAGACGTTTATTATGGT
>NW_027065135.1:0-23066 GCF_032884065.1 Artemia franciscana
CATTAAGATTCGATCACTCCTTTGTAACTTAAAAACACCTAACTTTTTCGAATTAACCGTCCCTCCACTCCCCCCCCCCCACAAACGGTCGAATCGGATAAATGACTATTTCAAATTTAATCTTGTCTGGTAATGATTTTTCTCATTTTTCAGAATTAACCCTCCCCCGACTTCGCCAAAGAGAGCGGACCCGTTCCGAATATGTCAATCAAGTATCTAAAATTTGTGCTCATTTTTACCACCAAGTTTCATCCCGGTCTTTTTTCGAATTAACCGTCTCCCCAATCCCCCAGATGATCGAATTGGGGAAACGACTATTTCTAATTTGATCTAGTCTGGTTCCTGATACGCCTGCCAGATTTCATCGTCCTAGCTTATCTGGAAGTGCCTAAACTAGCAAAACAGGAAAAGACAGACAGACCGACATAATTTATGATCACTATATGTTACTTCGTAAATACAAAGTGCCACAAAAACTTGTTAATACCACAGAAATTTACGAAACTTTTTCTAAGACCTTTTAAGCCTTGAAAGCAAGAGATAAATTGGGAGGGGCTGCAAGTCGCAAACTTTGACCTGTGTTTACATATAGTAATGGTTATTGGGAAGTGTACAGACGTTTTCAAGGGGATTTTTCTGGTTTAGGAGGGGGGTTACTTGGGAAGATTTTTCCATGGAGAAACTTCTCATGGGGGAAGAGAATTTCAATGAAGGGGGCGCAGGATTTTCTAGCCTTATTTGAAAAAACAAATATGAAAAGTTTTTTTTTCTACTGAGAGTAAGGAGCAGCATAAAAACTTAAAACGAACAAAAATTATTACGCATATGAGGGGTTTGCCTTCTCGTTATACCTCACTCTTTACGCTAAAGTATTTTTAGTAATTTCAACTATTTATTCTACGGCCTTGGTGATTCAGAGGTCATTCTTAAGGAGTTGGGACAAAATCTAAGCTTTAGTGTAAAGAGCGAGGTATCGACGAGGGTTGAACCCCCTCATATACGCAATAAAAACATACGAATATAGAAGTTCGTTACGTAAGTTAATTCGTAAGTTACGTATATTTTTTACCAATGAAGACGTTTGTAAAAAATTAAAAGTTCTAGTTGCTTTTTTAAGCAATCAAAAACTTGGAGGGCAACTAGGCCTCCTCCCTCGCTCCTTTTTTCTCAAAATCTTCCGATTAATTGCAATTAATTAATATGCAAATTTCGTTTTAATTATTTATGTGCGGAGAGCCAAGATCAAAACATGTATTAATTCAAAAACGTCCAGAAATTAAATAAAAAAACAAATTTTTTTAAATGAAAGTAAGGAGCAACATTAAAACTTAAAACGAACAGAAATTACTCCGTATATGAAAGGGACTTTTCCTCCTCAACGCCCCGCTCTTTACGCTAAAGTTTTTTACTGTTTTAAAATAGAGTTAAGAGAAAGAGTCAAACTTTAGCGTAAAGAGCGGGGCGTTGAGGAGGGAAAAGCCCCTTTCATATACGGAGTAATTTCTGTTCGCTTTAAGTTTTAATGTTGCTCCTTACTTTCATTTACTTTCAGTTACTGAAAAGTTCAATGATCAAAATTCATTGAACAAAGAAGGTACTGAACTGATAATCAGCCAGGTTTATGATTCAATCACGCTCGAGTTTAATCCAAAGTTTGCAAAATTGAGCAGGCTCTTGTTTCTCTGAGATTTCAAATTAAAAATTTGGAGGAGAGAATCGTCGAATAGAAAAAAAGCTTGATAATTACGATTAAGAGTCCGTGCTTGATAGCCTTGTATTTCATGGGGTAAAGTAGTTACCTGGTGTAGATACTCATACGACAATATCTAACATTATAAATAGCAAAATGTCTGTGCTGGGCCCTTTACTTTATTTAGTTTACGTGAACATGATGCGCGTTTATCTAAAGGATACATATATTGCTAACAGTATTTGCGAAATCCGCAGATGATTTAATAGTAAAAGCTCATATTACTCTCAAAAGATTAGAGATGTTTACAAGTTTAAGTTTGCTGTGTGTGAATGTAAAGAAAAATTTTTACTGACATTCTGTAGAGTGGGTGATACTGTTGATGTAAGTAGTAAAGTTCTATTTGGTGAAAAGCCTATTTTACAAGTTATATTACTGCAGTACCCCGGCTTCCATATTGATTCTAATCTATCATGGAAGCATCATAGCGACATTATCTCCACCAAAGTTGCACATGGAGTTGTATCTCCAAAAATAAATATGAAAAGTTTTTTTCTACTGAAAGTAAGGAGCAGCATACAAACTTAAAACGAACAAAAATTATTACGCATATGAGGGGTTTACCTTCTCGTTATACCTCACTCTTTACGCTAAAGTATTTTTAGTAATTTGAACTATTTATTCTACGGCCTTGGTGATTCAGAGGTCATTCTTAAGGAATTGGGACAAAATCTAAGCTTTAGTGTAAAGAGCGAGGTATCGACGAGGGTTGAACCCTCTCATATACGCGGTAAAAACATACGAATATAGAAGTTCCTTACGTAAGTTAATTCGTAAGTTACGTATATGTTTTACCAATGAAGACGTTTGTAAAAAATTAAAAGTTCTAGTTGCTTTTTTAAGCAATCAAAAACTTGGAGGGCACCTAGGCCTCCTCCCTCGCTCCTTTTTTTTCTCAAAATCTTCCGATTAATTGCAATTAATTAATATGCAAATTTCGTTTTAATTATTTATGTGCGGAGAGCCAAGATCAAAACATGTATTAATTCAAAAACGTCCAGAAATTAAATAAAAAACAAGTTTTTTTAAATGAAAGTAAGGAGCAACATTAAAACTTAAAACGAACAGAAATTACTCCGTATATGAAAGGGGCTTTTCCTCCTCAACGCCCCGCTCTTTACGCTAAAGTTTCTTGCTTTTAAAATACAGTTAAGAGAAAGAGTCAAACTTTAGCGTAAAGAGCGGGGCGTTGAGGAGGAAAAGCCCCTTTCATATACAGAGTAATTTCTGTTCGCTTTAAGTTTTAATGTTGCTCCTTACTTTCATTTACTGAAAAGTTCAATGACCAAAATTCATTGATCAAAAAAGGTACTGAACTGATAATCAGCCAGGTTTATGACTCAATCACGCTCGAGTTTAGTCCAAAGTTTGCAAAAATTGAGCAGGCTCTACTAGGTAGTCTAAGATTTCAAATTGAAAATTTGGAGGAGAGAATTGGTCGAATAGAAAAGAAAGCTTGATAATTACGATCAAGAGTCCGTGCTTGATAGCCTTGTATTTCATGGGGTAAAGTAGTTACCTGGTGAAGATACTCATACGACAATATCTAACATTATAAATAGCAAAATGTCTGTGCTGGGCCCTTTACTTTATTTAGTTTACGTGAACATGATGCGCGTTTATCTAAAGGATACATATATTACTAACATTATTGCTAACAAAATTTGCAAAATCCGCAGATGATTTGATAGCAAAAGCTCATATTACTCTCAAAAGATTAGAGATGTTTACAAGTTTAAGTTTGCTGTGTGTGAATGTAAAGAATTTTTTTTACTGACATTCAATTTTTACTGACATTCTGTAGAGTGGGTGATTCTGTTGATGTAAGTAGTAAAGTTCTATTTGGTGAAAAGCCTATTGTACAAGTTATATCACTGCAGTACCTCGGCTTCCATATTGATTCTAATCTATCATGGAAGTATCATAGCGACATTATCTCCACCAAAGTGGCACGTGGAGTTGGCATCCTCAAAAGATTGAAGCATATTCTGCCGGAACGTATTCTTCGCACGATATATTTTGCAATAATCCACCCATATATCATACGGATGTTTAGTCTGGAGAAGCAATTTTTATGTTAATCACAAGCTAAATGGCTTTTTCATAGTTTTGGTCGCACAATATCACTAAAAAAGGGGGTGGGAGAGGAGGCCTTGTTACCTTTCAATTTTTGGTTACTTAAAAATACAACTAGATTTGTTTTATTTTTTTTACAAACATTTTTGTTAGTAATAAACATACGTACCTTACGAATTAGCTTATGTAACGAACTTATATATTTGTGTATTTTTATTACGTATATGAGGGGGTTTGCCCCCTCGTTCTTTACACTAAAGCTTGAATTTTGTCCCAAATCTTTCAGAATGACCCTTGAATCAAAAAGACCGTAGAATAACTAGTTAGAGTTACTAAAAATACTTTAGCGTAAAGAGCAAGGTATTGTGGAAGAGACGAACCCCCTTATATAAGTAATATTTTATGTTCGTTTTAAGTTTTAATGTTGATCATTACTTCCAGTTGAAAAAAAAATTTCTCATTGTCTTTTTATAAATGATGCTAGAAAATCCTGCGACCCCTTCATGGAAATTCTCTTTCGTCATGAAAAATTGCTCCATGGAAAGATCCTCCCATGTAACCTGCCCCCCCCCCCGACCCACCCTAACCCCAACACAAAAAAGTCCCCCTGAAAACGTCTGTACACTTCATAATTAACAACTACTATGTGTAAACAATGGTCAAAGTTTATAAGTTGCCGCCCCTCCCCCGGGAACTGTGGTGGATTTAGCAGCCCCAAAGACCTAGTTATTAGGTTTTTGACTAAGTTAAACAGAATGGCTATCTCAAAATTTTGATTCAGTGACCTTGGAGAAAAATGTGCGTTGGAGGGGGCCTCGGTGCCCTCCAATTTTTTGGTCACTTAAAAAGGAGACTAGAAATTTTAATTTACGTTAGAATGAACCCTCTTGCGACATTCGAGGACCACTAGGTCGATACGATCACCCCTGAGGAAAAAAACAACAAAAAAATACGCAGCCGTTATCTGTCTTCTGGCAAAAATACAAAATTCCACCTTTTTTATGATAGGGGCTTGAAACTTCTAAAGTAGGGTTCTCGGATACGCTGACTCTGATGGTGTGATTTTGTTAAGATTCTGTGACTTTTAGAGGGTATTTCCACCTATTTTCTAAAATAAGGCACATTTTCTCGGGCTCGTAACTTTTGACCGGTAAGACTAAACTTGATGAAAATTATATATTTAAAATCAGCATTAAAATGCAATTCTTTTGATGTAACTATTTATATCAAAACTTCGTTTTTTGGAGTTTTGGTTACTATTGAGCCTGGTCGCTCCTTACTACAGTTTGTTACCACGAAATGTTTGAAAATGTAACTTGTAAATGAATAAAAGTATTATATTCTACTATAACGTTGAGATAGAACTTACCAATGTCTCAGGTTTTCCTGTCCCTTATTTGTTCTTGCTTTTTTTCTGCCCATTGTGAAAATTCAAAAGCTAAACTGTTATCTGACTTGTAACCAACCAAATTCCAATGGTCAGCTGTTACCAATTAGACATGTGAAAAATTTAAATTCCCTTTAAATCCGGTCGTAATATTCAAGGAAGTCAACAGAGTTTAAATATTCTGGTACAACCCTCAAGAGAGCAATTAAGCCAATGAGAAAGGAGGAAATCTCGGTACGTATTTCAATGCTATCTTAATATAATTTGCTTTCAACCTAGGAGATTGACCTTAATACTACTATATTCTTTCAGCAGCATTTCTCCCTCTTTCATATAGCAAATGGAGATCAAGATAGTCTCTCGCCACTCTGAAAATTTCAACTCGTTCCTTCAAGGAGTTCCTGAGATTCATCAATGCAAATAAATTGGAAAATAAGTTGCGTATAGTTTGAAAGGCGGGCATGCAGGACCTCTAACCATACGAAAAGTAAGACAACACTGTTCAAAAAAGCTGTATTTACAATAAAGAAGTCAGCTGATACAATTTTGATTGATCTTTTGCAAACTTGGATGAACATAAATTAATCATAGACTTATTTAAAGCACAGGGTACATCAATATAGTCAAACCGATATTGGCAGTTGTTTAATATTAAACAATTATTCAATAATTCTTCAATGTTAAACATTATTAGAACAAAATCAGGTCAATATAAAATAATTCAACTACGAAATATTGGAGAGAAACTAAATATAAACAATAGAACATTCAATTGGATTTTTTTTTTTTTTATCCTGACGAGAAATTAAAGAAGAACAAAACACGAATCAATACAAAAAATTAGTTTTTTTTGTATAGCTTTTCAAAGTGAAAATTGGTTTCATTTAAAAAGGGATTTTTTTTTTGAAATTTTCAATGCTCATCTTTCAAGGTTATATTCTATATACTGGCCTTTTCTTTTTTCAAACAACTATATAAAAAAAAAAGAATCCGGTATTCCACAGAAAGTTCCTCAAGGCAAAAAGCGCGTTAATAATGCGCTCATGTCTTAAATAAAATTTTTACTATGTCCAGTATATTTTATTAATAATTTAAATATATTAGAAATTAGAAATGCTACATGGAAGTAAATATGGCAATGACATTCGAGAAATTCCTTTTTCGAAAACTGTCTCGAATATATTTTCTGATATTAATGAGGACCAATCAGAGCAATTTATTAGAAGAATTAAATAAAGCCCAAAAATATTCAACTCAGTTGAACGAAACAACCGATACTACTAAATTGGCTCTATTGTCATAATATATCAAGTACATTTACTAAGAAAGCTTGGATAAAGAATTATTATTCTATTGTCCTATGAAAGATCATACTACAGGGAAAGATATACATTGTAAATCTAATGAATTTTTATAAATGAAAGTAATAAAAATTAAGAAAATGACAATACGAGAGCTTCTAGTTATACTACACTTAGCAAACTAAAACTCAATATATACCAGAACTATCACGGTTGATCACTAACCAGCAGTATTTTTCAGTGACTAATTCTATCAAGGCAGAATAATGAGATCACAGATCATTGAATTCAAATAAGACATCGTGAATCGATTTTGGGAAAAAAGAAAGAAAAAAAAAAGCTAATCATAGTTGAGTACAGGAGCGTACGAAGGGACTTGTTTGTTTGGGGGGAAGCCAATCTGAAAATCTTTTATCCTGTCAGAAGTATAAGAAAATTTTTGGAAAATAAAAAATCCTGGGATTTCTGGGAGGCCGGGCCCAGAGGCCACTCAAGCACACGTGCCAAGCTAGATTCCGACATACAAGTTTTTCTCCTTAAACAAGGAAATGCCAGTTTTAGCTTTTTCAAAAAATAGCTTCTTCTCAGTTTTCCAAAATATTTTTTAGTAATAATTTTTGTTGGAATGAAAAAAATTAAATCCTTATTGGTAAAGAATGGTAGCAAAGAGATTTTCTTGACCATTAAAGTAAAGAATGATCTTTTTTGCTGTGATTCCAAATTTTATTCTTGTAGAGTTTTAAGCTGAAACTAAAAGTTATCATGCAGTTCGAGGTAACAAACTGTAAGTAAGGAGCAATGCGCCTCAGTATTAACCAAAAACTGTAATAAACAGAATTTGGTAGCAATAGAAACATAAAAAAAACTTACATTCAGACTTCTTATGGCCGAAAAGACATCAAATGGTGCATTGTATAAGGTTAATGTAATCTCCACATTGTACGGGTAAAAATCCAAAATTGAGGCCTCCTCTTTTTAAAATTTCACCTCTAATTTTTAGGCTCATTTCTAATATGACAAGGGTCCTCCAGTAATGACAAGTTTCCCTATATCTGAATTACTGTGTTCTATAAATTCTATGCACTCAGATATATTTTTGATTATAGGAGCATCGTTCACAAGCATTCTTGGCGGGTGTTTTTTAATTCCCTCTAGGTATATTTTAGCGCTGCTGAATTTCTGTTGACAGCACAAAGAGCATTATTTAAATCTTGTTTTGAGTTAAATTCAACAATGATTTTGCCTTCAGGCCCATGTTTGATATTTATAGCAGAAAATTTGGTGGAATCTTCTCTGATTATTTTACTAATGTCTTGCACTATTTTTGCAGAGGGTTCTCTCTTTTTTAAGATCTTTTGCTTCATTACTGCTAGGCTCAAGAAAAATACTAAAGGTTTCAGGACCTTTAACAACACTAGAGTACGATTTTCAAAAGTGAATGGAACCTTTGTATCTTTATTTTCGAATTTTTCGTGTAATTTGATTATATTTTGAAGAATATTGTTCTCGCTGCGCAAACGTTTTTCATTTTCTTCTAAAAGCGGATGAAATTTTAATTTACTGTCATAAAATATCATTCTGATAATTTAGTTATTAATTTAATAAGAGGGGTTGGTAAAAAATAAAATTAGCTAAGGAATGTATTTATGATGCTTGGACAAAAATTATTTTACATCCACGATTTTTCATTTGGAATAGAAAGAAACAGAATTAACTGTATATATGTAAATAGACCTGTTTCTTCAATGTCCTGTCTAGAGTAATGTTTTTATTTTGTTTTCACCCATCCCAGCACAACGGAACTTCTTCGTTGTTAACTTTGCCTAAGCGGTTAGTCCCTTAATTGTTTTGTCCGTCGTCCTGCCCCCCCCCCCCCCCAAAAAAGCAAAGGATTAAAATTATAATTTAATAATTGAACCTTAAAATAAGAATTGGTGAGAAGTCTTGTCATGTTCAATCTTTCTCAAAAAATTAAATTGGACAAGGGCAGTACCTATATTTTGAATTAAGTTTATTAAATACACGACGGTACGGTAAAACTTTCGGTAGCGTTATTTTAATTTAAAGTTCGATATGGTAACGCAAGTATACCTCATCAACCATAGACAAAATGAAGACAACATTATTTAGAAAAGCTGTATTGAAAATAAAAAAAATCAGCTTATAAACTTTCAATTGAATTTGGCAAGTTTGAATGAATATTGATCAATCACAGTTGTTTAAAGCACAAGGCACATTAGAAACATCAAACATATTAAATGATTGTTTAAAATTAAACAATGTACAAACCAATATTCAGCAATTGTTTAACATTAAACAAAAATGAAATCAATATTAAACGAAAAAAGCAACAATAAAATACAAGAAAAGAAAAGCAGCATCCATATAAAATAAAAAGCACAGTTGATATGATATTTAATATTAAAGCTGATTGTTAGATAAAAGAAAAGACATAAAAAAGGACAGCTCTTTCTCTAGTAAATTGTATAAACTGAGATTCTACTTTGAGTGAGAAAATTGTATTCTATATCAGAAAAGTTAGCAATGAATACGAAACATTTTGCATTTACTTAAATCCGCCATGTTCAACACAAAAACTGTGCTTCTTACGAAAATAACACTAAAATTCCAAAAGCAAACATTGAAAATATTAACAGATATAGAATTACACATCTAAATGAACTGATATGTACTGGAGTTTTACAAATCAAGACTAACACCACAAAGCATTGTGGAAATATATACAGATTAGCAGATTCCATAGCAGAGATCCTCAAATACATATAAATCAGGTCCAACAAAATTTTGAGTCTGCATCGACAGATGAAAATTAAAATCTAAGATATTACTATAAGAGAAAGACAATATGTCTGATATATAATGATTATTTTAAGGTTTTATATGGGTTACATAATTTTAAAATTAAATTTATAAGACAATATGTATAAAAAAAAATTTGAGAAGATTTTGACGTATTTCTGCTCTTAGCTGATCTGGAATCAAACATGAAAATTGAATTCTAAAATCAGCAGTTTCTATTCAACAAAGAGATAAACTTATTATTCAAAATGTCATTTTAAGGTTTTGTATCCATCATTTAACTAAAAAAACAAAATAAAATAAAAGCTATTAAAATATTAAAAAAAAATTAACCATTTTTTGAGCCTTTCAGCGTCAAGCTACATTGGAAGTAACTGAACGGTTTAAATATTCAAAATTCGCATCAGAAGATAAAAATAGAAATGTAAAAAATGTGTCTTTAAAAAATAGCTGCAATAAAAGTGCTCCCATAGGCTTTTATATTTATTATTAACAAACCAAAACTCAATATATACTATAACTATCACGGTTAATCACTAACCATCAGTATTTTTCAGCGACTAATTCTTTCAAGGCAGAATAATGAGATCACAGATCATTGAATTCAAATAAAACACCGTGAATCCACACTAAGAAAAAAAAGAAGCGTAAAAAAAAGCAAAAAAAGGTGATCATAGCAGATTAATATCCATCGTTGTCAGTACTGCTATTTATTATCTGTTCCATTTTCATATTTTTGCAAAAAGTTTTATACCTAGTTTCAAAAATAACAGAGGAATATTTTAATACTATCAGGTACAATCTTTTGCCAATAAGTCCAGAAAATTAAGTACATGAAGTTTCTCTCAATTAATAAAATGAATGTTTAAACTGAAAACCCTGGATACAAGCAACGATTCAAAAACTCAAAAGGCGTCTGCTCTTGCTTCAGAACACAGAAACACAAAAAATAAAAATAAAAATGAACTATTACGTTGATGACAACGAAACAGGAAATATCATATATATGGAATTTTCATGCATGGAAATATCACATGTGAGTGATACAGTGATTTCTTCTATGTTATTACGTACATACCCAAACTTACGAGCCCTGCTCTCTATTGTTTTTTTTTTTTTTTAGATCTATTACTTTGAGATCTGTCGAAATAAAAATAAAAATGAACTATTATGTTGATGACAACGAAACAGGAAATATCATATATATGGAATTTTCATGCATGAAAATATCACATGTGAGTGATACAGCATAGAATCATAAATTAACTAAAATTGGGATAAACACACCCAATATGCTTAACTAAGAGGTTTTTTTCTCTCAATTAATAAAATGAATGTTTAAACTGAAAACCCTGGATACAAGCAACGATTCAAAAACTCAAAAGACGTCTGCTCTTGAGCTTCAGAACACAGAAACACAAAAAATAAAAATATTTTTTTTTTTTTTTTTAGATCTATTCTTTGATATCTGTCGAAATAAAAATAAAAATGAACTATTATGCTGATGACAACGAAATCGGAAATATCATATATATGGAATTTTCATGCATGAAAATATCACATGTGAGTGATACAGCATAGAATCACAAATTAACTAAAATTGGGATAAACACACCCAATATGCTTAACTAAGAGGTTCTTTTTCTCTCAATTAATAAAATGAATGTTTAAACTGAAAACCCTGGATAGAAACCCAGCATAGAATCACAAATTAACTAAAATTGGGATAAACACACCCAATATGCTTAACTAAGAGGTTTTTTTCTCTCAATTAATAAAATGAATGTTTAAACTGAAAACCCTGGATACAAGCAACGATTCAAAAACTCAAAAGGCGTCTGCTCTTGAGCTTCAGAACACAGAAACACAAAAAATAAAAATAATTTTTTTTTTTATTTTTTTTTATAGATCTATTACTTTGATATCTGTCGAAATAAAAATAATATGGAATTTTCATGCATGAAAATATCACATGTGAGTGATACAGCATAGAATCACAAATTAACTAAAATTGGATAAACACACCCAATATGCTTAACTAAGAGGTTTTTTTCTCTCAATTAATAAAATGAATGTTTAAACTGAAAACCCTGGATAGAAACCCAGCATAGAATCACAAATTAACTAAAATTGGGATAAACACACCCAATATGTTTAAACGAAAAACCCTGGATAGATCAAAAGGCGTCTGCTCTTGAGCTTCAGAACACAGAAACACAAAAAATAATTTTTTTTTTTTTTTTTTTTTTTATAGATCTATTACTTTGATATCTGTCGAAATAAAAATATATGGAATTTTCATGCATGAAAATATCACATGTGAGTGATACAGCATAGA
Organism: Artemia franciscana; assembly: GCF_032884065.1. Taxonomy (NCBI): domain Eukaryota; kingdom Metazoa; phylum Arthropoda; class Branchiopoda; order Anostraca; family Artemiidae; genus Artemia; species Artemia franciscana. The sequence goes on from NW_027065135.1 coordinate 11,673, forward strand.
ATCACAAATTAACTAAAATTGGGATAAACACACCCAATATGTATAACTAAGAGGTTTTTTCTCTCAATTAATAAAATGAATGTTTAAACTGAAAACCCTGGATAGAAACCCAGCATAGAATCACAAATTAACTAAAATTGGGATAAACACACCCAATATGTTTAAACTGAAAACCCTGGATAGAAACCCAGCATAGAATCACAAATTAACTAAAATTGGGATAAACACACCCAATATGCTTAACTAAGAGGTTTTTTTCTCTCAATTAATGAAATGAATGTTTAAACTGAAAACCCTTGATACAAGCAACGATTCAAAAACTCAAAAGGCGTCTGCTCTTGAGCTTCAGAACACAGAAACACAAAAAATAAAAATAATTTTTTTTTTTTTTTTTTTTTTTTTTATAGATCTATTACTTTGATATCTGTCGAAATAAAAATAAAAATGAACTATTATGTTGATGACAACGAAACCGGAAATATCATATATATGGAATTTTCATGCATGAAAATATTACATGTGAGTGATACAGCATAGAATCACAAATTAACTAAAATTGGGATAAACACACCCAATATGCTTAACTAAGAGGTTTTTTTCTCTCAATTAGTAAAATGAATGTTTAAACTGAAAACCCTGGATACAAGCAACGATTCAAAAACTCAAAAGGCGTCTGCTCTTGAGCTTCAGAACACAGAAACACAAAAAATAAAAATGAACTATTATGTTGATGACAACGAAACAGGAAATATCATATATATGGAATTTTCATGCATGAAAATATCACATGTGAGTGATACAGTGATTTCTTCTATGTTATTACGTACATACCCAAACTTACGAGCCCTGCTCTCTATTGTTTTTTTGTTTTTTTTAGATCTATTACTTTGAGATCTGTCGAAATAAAAATAAAAATGAACTATTATGTTGATGACAACGAAACAGGAAATATCATATATGAAATTTTCATGCATGAAAATATCACATGTGAGTGATACAGCATAGAATGACAAATTAACTAAAATTGGGATAAACACACCCAATATGCTTAACTAAGACGTTTTTTTCTCTCAATTAATAAAATGAATGTTTAAACTGAAAACCCTGGATACAAGCAACGATTCAAAAACTCAAAAGACGTCTGCTCTTGAGCTTCAGAACACAGAAACACAAAAAATAAAAATATTTTTATTTTTTTTTTTAGATCAAAAAATAAAAATGAACTATTATGTTGATGACAACGAAACAGGAAATATCATATATATGGAATTTTCATGCATGAAAATATCACATGTGAGTGATACAGTGATTTCTTCTATGTTATTACGTACATACCCAAACTTACGAGCCCTGCTCTCTATTGTTTTTTTTTTTTTTTAGATCTATTACTTTGAGATCTGTCGAAATAAAAATAAAAATGAACTATTATGTTGATGACAACGAAACAGGAAATATCATATATGGAATTTTCATGCATGAAAATATCACATGTGAGTGATACAGCATAGAATGACAAATTAACTAAAATTGGGATAAACACACCCAATATGCTTAACTAAGAGGTTTTTTTCTCTCAATTAATAAAATGAATGTTTAAACTGAAAACCCTGGATACAAGCAACGATTCAAAAACTCAAAAGACGTCTGCTCTTGAGCTTCAGAACACAGAAACACAAAAAATAAAAATATTTTTTTTTTTTTTTTTAGATCTATTCTATGATATCTGTCGAAATAAAAATAAAAATGAACTATTATGCTGATGACAACGAAATCGGAAATATCATATATATGGAATTTTCATGCATGAAAATATCACATGTGAGTGATACAGCATAGAATCACAAATTAACTAAAATTGGGATAAACACACCCAATATGCTTAACTAAGAGGTTCTTTTTCTCTCAATTAATAAAATGAATGTTTAAACTGAAAACCCTGGATAGAAACCCAGCATAGAATCACAAATTAACTAAAATTGGGATAAACACACCCAATATGCTTAACTAAGAGGTTTTTTTCTCTCAATTAATAAAATGAATGTTTAAACTGAAAACCCTGGATACAAGCAACGATTCAAAAACTCAAAAGGCGTCTGCTCTTGAGCTTCAGAACACAGAAACACAAAAAATAAAAATAATTTTTTTTTATTTTTTTTTATAGATCTATTACTTTGATATCTGTCGAAATAAAAATAATATGGAATTTTCATGCATGAAAATATCACATGTGAGTGATACAGCATAGAATCACAAATTAACTAAAATTGGATAAACACACCCAATATGCTTAACTAAGAGGTTTTTTTCTCTCAATTAATAAAATGAATGTTTAAACTGAAAACCCTGGATAGAAACCCAGCATAGAATCACAAATTAACTAAAATTGGGATAAACACACCCAATATGTTTAAACGAAAAACCCTGGATAGATCAAAAGGCGTCTGCTCTTGAGCTTCAGAACACAGAAACACAAAAAATAATTTTTTTTTTTTTTTTTTTTTTTATAGATCTATTACTTTGATATCTGTCGAAATAAAAATATATGGAATTTTCATGCATGAAAATATCACATGTGAGTGATACAGCATAGAATCACAAATTAACTAAAATTGGGATAAACACACCCAATATGTATAACTAAGAGGTTTTTTCTCTCAATTAATAAAATGAATGTTTAAACTGAAAACCCTGGATAGAAACCCAGCATAGAATCACAAATTAACTAAAATTGGGATAAACACACCCAATATGTTTAAACTGAAAACCCTGGATAGAAACCCAGCATAGAATCACAAATTAACTAAAATTGGGATAAACACACCCAATATGCTTAACTAAGAGGTTTTTTTCTCTCAATTAATAAAATGAATGTTTAAACTGAAAACCCTGGATAGAAACCCAGCATAGAATCACAAATTAACTAAAATTGGGATAAACACACCCAATATGCTTAACTAAGAGGTTTTTTTCTCTCAATTAATAAAATGAATGTTTAAACTGAAAACCCTGGATACAAGCAACGATTCAAAAACTCAAAAGGCGTCTGCTCTTGAGCTTCAGAACACAGAAACACAAAAAATAAAAATAATTTTTTTTTTATTTTTTTTTATAGATCTATTACTTTGATATCTGTCGAAATAAAAATAATATGGAATTTTCATGCATGAAAATATCACATGTGAGTGATACAGCATAGAATCACAAATTAACTAAAATTGGATAAACACACCCAATATGCTTAACTAAGAGGTTTTTTTCTCTCAATTAATAAAATGAATGTTTAAACTGAAAACCCTGGATAGAAACCCAGCATAGAATCACAAATTAACTAAAATTGGGATAAACACACCCAATATGTTTAAACGAAAAACCCTGGATAGATCAAAAGGCGTCTGCTCTTGAGCTTCAGAACACAGAAACACAAAAAATAATTTTTTTTTTTTTTTTTTTTTATAGATCTATTACTTTGATATCTGTCGAAATAAAAATATATGGAATTTTCATGCATGAAAATATCACATGTGAGTGATACAGCATAGAATCACAAATTAACTAAAATTGGGATAAACACACCCAATATGTATAACTAAGAGGTTTTTTCTCTCAATTAATAAAATGAATGTTTAAACTGAAAACCCTGGATAGAAACCCAGCATAGAATCACAAATTAACTAAAATTGGGATAAACACACCCAATATGTTTAAACTGAAAACCCTGGATAGAAACCCAGCATAGAATCACAAATTAACTAAAATTGGGATAAACACACCCAATATGCTTAACTAAGAGGTTTTTTTCTCTCAATTAATGAAATGTATGTTTAAACTGAAAACCCTTGATACAAGCAACGATTCAAAAACTCAAAAGGCGTCTGCTCTTGAGCTTCAGAACACAGAAACACAAAAAATAAAAATAATTTTTTTTTTTTTTTTTTTTTATAGATCTATTACTTTGATATCTGTCGAAATAAAAATAAAAATGAACTATTATGTTGATGACAACGAAACCGGAAATATCATATATATGGAATTTTCATGCATGAAAATATTACATGTGAGTGATACAGCATAGAATCACAATTAACTAAAATTGGGATAAACACACCCAATATGCTTAACTAAGAGGTTTTTTTCTCTCAATTAGTAAAATGAATGTTTAAACTGAAAACCCTGGATACAAGCAACGATTCAAAAACTCAAAAGGCGTCTGCTCTTGAGCGTCAGAACACAGAAACACAAAAAATAAAAATGAACTATTATGTTGATGACAACGAAACAGGAAATATCATATATATGGAATTTTCATGCATGAAAATATCACATGTGAGTGATACAGTGATTTCTTCTATGTTATTACGTACATACCCAAACTTACGAGCCCTGCTCTCTATTGTTTTTTTGTTTTTTTTTAGATCTATTACTTTGAGATCTGTCGAAATAAAAATAAAAATGAACTATTATGTTGATGACAACGAAACAGGAAATATCATATATGAAATTTTCATGCATGAAAATATCACATGTGAGTGATACAGCATAGAATGACAAATTAACTAAAATTGGGATAAACACACCCAATATGCTTAACTAAGACGTTTTTTTCTCTCAATTAATAAAATGAATGTTTAAACTGAAAACCCTGGATACAAGCAACGATTCAAAAACTCAAAAGACGTCTGCTCTTGAGCTTCAGAACACAGAAACACAAAAAATAAAAATATTTTTATTTTTTTTTTTAGATCAAAAAATAAAAATGAACTATTATGTTGATGACAACGAAACAGGAAATATCATATATATGGAATTTTCATGCATGAAAATATCACATGTGAGTGATACAGTGATTTCTTCTATGTTATTACGTACATACCCAAACTTACGAGCCCTGCTCTCTATTGTTTTTTTTTTTTTTTAGATCTATTACTTTGAGATCTGTCGAAATAAAAATAAAAATGAACTATTATGTTGATGACAACGAAACAGGAAATATCATATATGGAATTTTCATGCATGAAAATATCACATGTGAGTGATACAGCATAGAATGACAAATTAACTAAAATTGGGATAAACACACCCAATATGCTTAACTAAGAGGTTTTTTTTTCTCTCAATTAATAAAATGAATGTTTAAACTGAAAACCCTGGATACAAGCAACGATTCAAAAACTCAAAAGACGTCTGCTCTTGAGCTTCAGAACACAGAAACACAAAAAATAAAAATATTTTTTTTTTTTTTTAGATCTATTCTTTGATATCTGTCGAAATAAAAATAAAAATGAACTATTATGTTGATGACAACGAAATCGGAAATATCATATATATGGAATTTTCATGCATGAAAATATCACATGTGAGTGATACAGCATAGAATCACAAATTAACTAAAATTGGGATAAACACACCCAATATGCTTAACTAAGAGGTTTTTTTTCTCTCAATTAATAAAATCAATGTTTAAACTGAAAACCCTGGATAGAAACCCAGCATAGAATCACAAATTAACTAAAATTGGGATAAACACACCCAATATACTTAACTAAGAGGTTTTTTTCTCTCAATTAATAAAATGAATGTTTAAACTGAAAACCCTGGATACAAGCAACGATTCAAAAACTCAAAAAGGCGTCTGCTCTTGAGCTTCAGAACACAGAAACACAAAAAATAAAAATAATTTTTTTTTTTAATTTTTTTTTATAGATCTATTACTTTGATATCTGTCGAAATAAATATAATATGGAATTTTCATGCATGAAAATATCACATGTGAGTGATACAGCATAGAATCACAAATTAACTAAAATTGGATAAACACACCCAATATGCTTAACTGAGAGGTTTTTTTTCTCTCAATTAATAAAATGAATGTTTAAACTGAAAACCCTGGATAGAAACCCAGCATAGAATCACAAATTAACTAAAATTGGGATAAACACACCCAATATGTATAACTAAGAGGTTTTTTCTCTCAATTAATAAAATGAATGTTTAAATTGAAAACCCTGGATAGAAACCCAGCATAGAATCACAAATTAACTAAAATTGGGATAAACACACCCAATATGTTTAAACTGAAAACCCTGGATAGAAACCCAGCATAGAATCACAAATTAACTAAAATTGGGATAAACACACCCAATATGCTTAACTAAGAGGTTTTTTTCTCTCAATTAATGAAATGAATGTTTAAACTGAAAACCCTTGATACAAGCAACGATTCAAAAACTCAAAAGGCGTCTGCTCTTGAGCTTCAGAACACAGTCAGAACACAGAAACACAAAAATAAAAATATTTTTTTTTTTTTTTTTTATAGATCTATTACTTTGATATCTGTCGAAATAAAAATAAAAATGAACTATTATGTTGATGACAACGAAACCAGAAATATCATATATATGGAATTTTCATGCATGAAAATATTACATGTGAGTGATACAGCATAGAATCACAAATTAACTAAAATTGGGATAAACACACCCAATATGCTTAACTAAGAGGTTTTTTTCTCTCAATTAGTAAAATGAATGTTTAAACTGAAAACCCTGGATACAAGCAACGATTCAAAAACTCAAAAGGCGTCTGCTCTTGAGCTTCAGAACACAGAAACACAAAAAATAAAAATGAACTATTATGTTGATGACAACGAAACAGGAAATATCATATATATGGAATTTTCATGCATGAAAATATCACATGTGAGTGATACAGTGATTTCTTCTATGTTATTACGTACATACCCAAACTTACGAGCCCTGCTCTCTATTGTTTTTTTTTTTTTTAGATCTATTACTTTGAGATCTGTCGAAATAAAAATAAAAATGAACTATTATGTTGATGACAACGAAACAGGAAATATCATATATGGAATTTTTTTTTTTTTTATTATTTTTTTTTTTTTATAGATCTATTACTTTGATATCTGTCGAAATAAAAATAAAAATGAACTATTATGTTGATGACAACGAAACCGGAAATATCATATATATGGAATTTTCATGCATGAAAATATCACATGTGAGTGATACAGCATAGAATGACAAATTAACTAAAATTGGGATAAACACACCCAATATGCTTAACTAAGAGGTTTTTTTCTCTCAATTAATAAAATGAATGTTTAAACTGAAAACCCTGGATACAAGCAACGATTCAAAAACTCAAAAGACGTCTGCTCTTGAGCTTCAGAACACAGAAACACAAAAAATAAAAATATTTTTATTTTTTTTTTTAGATCTATTCTTTGATATCTGTCGAAATAAAAATAAAAATGAACTATTATGTTGATGACAACGAAATCGGAAATATCATATATATGGAATTTTCATGCATGAAAATATCACATGTGAGTGATACAGCATAGAATCACAAATTAACTAAAATTGGGATAAACACACCCAATATGCTTAACTAAGAGGTTTTTTTTCTCTCAATTAATAAAATGAATGTTTAAACTGAAAACCCTGGATAGAAACCCAGCATAGAATCACAAATTAACTAAAATTGGGATAAACACACCCAATATGCTTAACTAAGAGGTTTTTTTCTCTCAATTAATAAAATGAATGTTTAAACTGAAAACCCTGGATACAAGCAACGATTCAAAAACTCAAAAGGCGTCTGCTCTTGAGCTTCAGAACACAGAAACACAAAAAATAAAAATAATTTTTTTTTTTTTTTTTTTTATAGATCTATTACTTTGATATCTGTCGAAATAAAAATAATATGGAATTTTCATGCATGAAAATATCACATGTGAGTGATACAGCATAGAATCACAAATTAACTAAAATTGGATAAACACACCCAATATGCTTAACTAAGACGTTTTTTTCTCTCAATTAATAAAATGAATGTTTAAACTGAAAACCCTGGATACAAGCAACGATTCAAAAACTCAAAAGACGTCTGCTCTTGAGCTTCAGAACACAGAAACACAAAAAATAAAAATATTTTTATTTTTTTTTTTAGATCAAAAAATAAAAATGAACTATTATGTTGATGACAACGAAACAGGAAATATCATATATATGGAATTTTCATGCATGAAAATATCACATGTGAGTGATACAGTGATTTCTTCTATGTTATTACGTACATACCCAAACTTACGAGCCCTGCTCTCTATTGTTTTTTTTTTTTTTTAGATCTATTACTTTGAGATCTGTCGAAATAAAAATAAAAATGAACTATTATGTTGATGACAACGAAACAGGAAATATCATATATGGAATTTTCATGCATGAAAATATCACATGTGAGTGATACAGCATAGAATGACAAATTAACTAAAATTGGGATAAACACACCCAATATGCTTAACTAAGAGGTTTTTTTTTCTCTCAATTAATAAAATGAATGTTTAAACTGAAAACCCTGGATACAAGCAACGATTCAAAAACTCAAAAGACGTCTGCTCTTGAGCTTCAGAACACAGAAACACAAAAAATAAAAATATTTTTTTTTTTTTTTTAGATCTATTCTTTGATATCTGTCGAAATAAAAATAAAAATGAACTATTATGTTGATGACAACGAAATCGGAAATATCATATATATGGAATTTTCATGCATGAAAATATCACATGTGAGTGATACAGCATAGAATCACAAATTAACTAAAATTGGGATAAACACACCCAATATGCTTAACTAAGAGGTTTTTTTTCTCTCAATTAATAAAATGAATGTTTAAACTGAAAACCCTGGATAGAAACCCAGCATAGAATCACAAATTAACTAAAATTGGGATAAACACACCCAATATACTTAACTAAGAGGTTTTTTTCTCTCAATTAATAAAATGAATGTTTAAACTGAAAACCCTGGATACAAGCAACGATTCAAAAACTCAAAAAGGCGTCTGCTCTTGAGCTTCAGAACACAGAAACACAAAAAATAAAAATAATTTTTTTTTTTAATTTTTTTTTATAGATCTATTACTTTGATATCTGTCGAAATAAATATAATATGGAATTTTCATGCATGAAAATATCACATGTGAGTGATACAGCATAGAATCACAAATTAACTAAAATTGGATAAACACACCCAATATGCTTAACTGAGAGGTTTTTTTTCTCTCAATTAATAAAATGAATGTTTAAACTGAAAACCCTGGATAGAAACCCAGCATAGAATCACAAATTAACTAAAATTGGGATAAACACACCCAATATGTATAACTAAGAGGTTTTTTCTCTCAATTAATAAAATGAATGTTTAAATTGAAAACCCTGGATAGAAACCCAGCATAGAATCACAAATTAACTAAAATTGGGATAAACACACCCAATATGTTTAAACTGAAAACCCTGGATAGAAACCCAGCATAGAATCACAAATTAACTAAAATTGGGATAAACACACCCAATATGCTTAACTAAGAGGTTTTTTTCTCTCAATTAATGAAATGAATGTTTAAACTGAAAACCCTTGATACAAGCAACGATTCAAAAACTCAAAAGGCGTCTGCTCTTGAGCTTCAGAACACAGTCAGAACACAGAAACACAAAAATAAAAATATTTTTTTTTTTTTTTTTTATAGATCTATTACTTTGATATCTGTCGAAATAAAAATAAAAATGAACTATTATGTTGATGACAACGAAACCAGAAATATCATATATATGGAATTTTCATGCATGAAAATATTACATGTGAGTGATACAGCATAGAATCACAAATTAACTAAAATTGGGATAAACACACCCAATATGCTTAACTAAGAGGTTTTTTTCTCTCAATTAGTAAAATGAATGTTTAAACTGAAAACCCTGGATACAAGCAACGATTCAAAAACTCAAAAGGCGTCTGCTCTTGAGCTTCAGAACACAGAAACACAAAAAATAAAAATGAACTATTATGTTGATGACAACGAAACAGGAAATATCATATATATGGAATTTTCATGCATGAAAATATCACATGTGAGTGATACAGTGATTTCTTCTATGTTATTACGTACATACCCAAACTTACGAGCCCTGCTCTCTATTGTTTTTTTTTTTTTTAGATCTATTACTTTGAGATCTGTCGAAATAAAAATAAAAATGAACTATTATGTTGATGACAACGAAACAGGAAATATCATATATGGAATTTTTTTTTTTTTTATTATTTTTTTTTTTTTATAGATCTATTACTTTGATATCTGTCGAAATAAAAATAAAAATGAACTATTATGTTGATGACAACGAAACCGGAAATATCATATATATGGAATTTTCATGCATGAAAATATCACATGTGAGTGATACAGCATAGAATGACAAATTAACTAAAATTGGGATAAACACACCCAATATGCTTAACTAAGAGGTTTTTTTCTCTCAATTAATAAAATGAATGTTTAAACTGAAAACCCTGGATACAAGCAACGATTCAAAAACTCAAAAGACGTCTGCTCTTGAGCTTCAGAACACAGAAACACAAAAAATAAAAATATTTTTATTTTTTTTTTTAGATCTATTCTTTGATATCTGTCGAAATAAAAATAAAAATGAACTATTATGTTGATGACAACGAAATCGGAAATATCATATATATGGAATTTTCATGCATGAAAATATCACATGTGAGTGATACAGCATAGAATCACAAATTAACTAAAATTGGGATAAACACACCCAATATGCTTAACTAAGAGGTTTTTTTTCTCTCAATTAATAAAATGAATGTTTAAACTGAAAACCCTGGATAGAAACCCAGCATAGAATCACAAATTAACTAAAATTGGGATAAACACACCCAATATGCTTAACTAAGAGGTTTTTTTCTCTCAATTAATAAAATGAATGTTTAAACTGAAAACCCTGGATACAAGCAACGATTCAAAAACTCAAAAGGCGTCTGCTCTTGAGCTTCAGAACACAGAAACACAAAAAATAAAAATATTTTTTTTTTTTTTTTTTTTATAGATCTATTACTTTGATATCTGTCGAAATAAAAATAATATGGAATTTCATGCATGAAAATATCACATGTGAGTGATACAGCATAGAATCACAAATTAACTAAAATTGGATAAACACACCCAATATGCTTAACTAAGACGTTTTTTTCTCTCAATTAATAAAATGAATGTTTAAACTGAAAACCCTGGATACAAGCAACGATTCAAAAACTCAAAAGACGTCTGCTCTTGAGCTTCAGAACACAGAAAACACAAAAAATAAAAATATTTTTATTTTTTTTTTAGATCAAAAAATAAAAATGAACTATTATGTTGATGACAACGAAACAGGAAATATCATATATATGGAATTTTCATGCATGAAAATATCACATGTGAGTGATACAGTGATTTCTTCTATGTTATTACGTACATACCCAAACTTACGAGCCCTGCTCTCTATTGTTTTTTTTTTTTTTTAGATCTATTACTTTGAGATCTGTC
>NW_027065136.1:0-23012 GCF_032884065.1 Artemia franciscana
ATGAATTAAAAACTTTGAAAGAAAATGGCAGAATCACTCCACAGTTGTACAATAAATTCCTCCCTCGTGGTGTTTTTTGCTCAAAGTTTTATGGATTACCAAAATTGCACAAACAAGGCATTCCTCTAAGACCCATTGTAGCTAGCACAAAATCACCTGCCTCAAACATTGGAAAATGGTTATGCACTGCATTTAAACCATTGCTTCACTCCCAAAAATCTTATATAAAAAATTCAGTTGATCTTGTAGAAAAATTGAAACAAATAGACATTTCTGAAAATTCCATATTAAGCAGCTTTGACATAGTTTCCATGTATACTAGTATTGATATTTCAAAATCTGAGCAATTATTACAAAATAAACTGGAAAACAATTACCATCTAATCGAAGAGTCAGCGATAGGTCTAGACATTGATGTTCTCATGCATTTGGTTAAATTATGTAACAAATATTCCATGCACTTCCAGTTTCGAGATTCATATTACAACCAGGTAAGGGGCCTTCCTATGGGAGCACCTCTATCAGGCCTACTCGCAAATATTTTCGTCGAAAATCTTGAAAATTGGGCCCTAGATTCGTATTTTCTTAATCATGTGTTTTGGGGACGTTTCATGGACGACATAATTTCAGTTTGGAATTATGGCGAAAGTGAACTTAAAGGTTTTCTAGAACATTTAAATACTTACGATAGAAACCTGCATTTCACTCTAGAGACCGAAAGAGATGGAAAAATACCTTTTTTTGATGTATTGATAATACGCAGTGTGAATAAACTTGATTTTACGGTTTACAGAAAACCTACGCATAATAATAGATACCTTCACTTCCAATCTAACCATCCTCCACAGGTTAAAAGAGGTGTGGTAACATCTCTTGTGGATAGAGTACTTAATATCTGTTCAGAGCCGTATGTTAAAAAAGAATTAAATTTTATTACAGACATACTTTTTGGCAACGGGTACCCAATATCTCTCATAAATACTGTTATTGCTCAAAGATTAAAGATGCATTCTTCTAAAGCCTTAAATCCCACACCAGTAAATGATTCTAATAAACCCACAAGCACGATTTACCTGCCTTATATTCCGAAAATTACTTCAAAAATGAAAAAAGTTTGTTTAAAAAACAATTTACGTGTTGTATTCACAAGCAATTTAAGTATAATGAATCTTGTCAATTCTGGTAAGGATAAAACCCCAATTACTCGTCTACGAGGGGTGTATCAAATACCATGTAGTTGTGGAAATTATTACATTGGTCGAACCCACCAAAATTTAGGAACAAGATTACAGCAACACAAAGAAAGTATTGAAAAAGCGTTAAAATCTAAAAATAACTCTATATCTTTCGATTCAGCTTTAAGTAGTCATATTTTTGAAAATCCAAATCATTATGTTCTATTTGACGAAACAATTTTAATTAGCAATGACCTAGGAATCAAACAAACTGTCCGTGAGGCAATCGAAATCAAACGAAACTTAAATAATAATAAATCCCTAAATAGAGACTTGGGTGAATACACACTCAACCCTATGTACACAAAATTAATTATAGAAAATAATCTAATTCAAAATAAAACAAAAATAGGAATGAACAAAAACAAGCCCAATATCAAAAGAACTATCAGATTAGCTGCAGAGAAGGCAAATATCGCAATAAGAAATCAATCCAATTTTTAATAAATACAGTTAGTGAAATGAATGAACCTTTTTATCTTGTAAAATGTTAGCTTTTATCAGACAGTCTTGGCTGAACTTTTCGTTAAGAAGTAATGATGCCAAGGCTATTTTAAAATAAAAAATGGATTTTTAACTGAGAACTTTTATTGTAAGTGTTTTATTGTTTTTTATTTTTTCCTTTGCTGAAGACGGCCCTTAGATATAGGGCCGAAATATTCAAATAGGTTTTGTTGGTTCACTGTCTTGGGAAAAAAGTCCTCATTATTCTCTCTTTTGTTGTTGTATTATGGAAAGGCAGTGTGGTCTTCGTCATTATTTATAGAAGGGTGTTCTTGTACTCACCGCCAAAACACTATAATTGGAAGCGAAGTATTAATCCTTAAAATATTGCTGATAATGTATTATTTACAATTTTGTTGTAATGAATGCATATATTTTATGTGCTGTTTTACTTGTTGACAAAGTGATTCTGTCAAGAAATTTTGATTGAAGAATCTGGCATACTGTAGTAGTAACTGACCACTCGTTAAGGTCAAAAACCAAACAAAAAGTAACATATATTTATATAGTCATGTAGTCATGACTTGTATAGTCATATTATCTTGATTTATAAACTACCAAAGAATGCCCGAAAAACCACACGACTGATATTTCCCACCCCGTAACGATCAACGCAGACAAGAATGCCTCGATAATCCCAGTCATAAAGTAGAAAATTCCACCTATAAATGTTCAATTTTCACCTTCACTCCACATTCTTAATAAGAAGACGGCAAGACCAAGTGGACCTAAGAAGAAAACGTACACAGCTGAAAAATATACACTAACTGATATTGGGTAACACTTGAAGCAGTAACTCAATGAAGCAAGATATCTGCCACACATACCATAGTACTCAGACAAGCACGGTGAACAATTAACTTAATTTACATATATTAAATTTTATAGTGCAATAGATATTTAATGAAATTGCTAAAATTAACCAACGTTCATTGCAACCCAAGAGATGCCAGCCTTGAGTGGGAGTCAATGGGTGATAATAGTTTGCCAATAACATCATTTGACATAGAAAGAAAGACGAGTTTTGCTCGTAATTCTTCTAATTAAAAATTGTTTATGGGTTGATGGTTCGAAGAAAACTTTTAATGTAAGTATTCATAGCTAAGTTCACTTTCAACATTATTCTTGTGACGCTCAATCTGAGGTTGACAGTTTGTTACAAAAAAATCCCTGTGATAAAGCAGTTAGAATTACTGAACTAAGTCGCCGGTGTAATGATAGTAACGTAATTTACACTTGAATGATGGTCTTAAAATAATATTCTTACAAGTAAATAATGTTTTGTTTTGTATTCATACATCGGGCAAATTACTACGAAGTTAAGGCTCCCTCAGATATTACTTTAAGGTGTGGCACTAAGATTTTGCAATAGATACAAAAAGACGAGAGAATTCAAGGGACCAACGACGAGAAATATTTCCAGGGAATGGCAACCCAAGAGATGTCATTCTTTAGTAGGTTATAACCAGAATTTCAGCAAAACGAGGCTTGGCTTTCCTTTTCCCTCTGAACAATGTGTTGAAAAGGGGGTTTTGGAAAGAGGTAATTATGTCGTTAACTGTTTTTAATTACTTTTTCTTTCTCAGATGTACCCAACAATAAAAAAATGGAAAAAGCTTTGGAAAATTAAAAAAAAAACTTTGTATGGAACATTATAAACTTTTAATAATTTAGTGAAAAGCATAAATGGTGATGCTACATAGACCAGGACGGAGTGAAACAAAAAAAGAAGTGGTATAACGCCCCACCAGTCGAATAAATTGTGTTCTTTTTTTGTCATTATTAGGGATTTGTTCATAATAGTCACTACATAAATACACAAACGTGTTGGTGTGCGCACATTGTTGCCAAATTGTGCGTGTTCTCTGTTGAATAGAATGAACATACTTCCACCGAAATGCAATGGAACTCTCCGACGTGTGCGGTTGTTATATGTTTTCTTTTTTTTCTTTTTTGAGTAGTCTTTTGTTAAATTGTTGATTAACTGTATTGAGGCTTTTTTGTTGATTTATGATATTGAGTCTACATAATTTACCTCATCTTGCAAGCAGAACTAAACTGTTAGAGGAAAATCCTTTTGATATGCTGGAATGCATTAGGGATGTTAAGGATGATGAAGTAGTAATTTTGGAATAATGCCCGAAAAAAAATATTCATTTATGGATGATTCTATCCGCACATGCAGTAATATAGGTTTTTCTAGTTTTAACTGCAGAGGTTTACTTAGTAGCATTGAGTTCAAAGATGACATAAATCATAAAAATAAAACTGAAGCTTTAGCTTTAAGCGAAACTTTCTTAAATGATAGGAATATTAATAATGTAATGTTTCTTGATTATGATTTATCATAAGAAAAGAGTTAAAATCGAAAATAAGACGAGACCTAATGATTTGGAATGTAGAAATGATTTTTGAAACGTGTATTCTGGAATGTGAAGTTAATAAAAAATCAACAATCATGATATCTTTCTATCGTCCATCTTCCGGAAGCATAGATCAATTTTGATGCAATTTGAAATTTTATTCAATAAAATATCACAAATGAATAAGCAAATGTTTATTTTTGATGATTTCAACCTAGACCTAATGAAAATTCAAGCAAAGCAAAATGTTTCGAAGATAAGTTAATTTTTAGAACTAATGCTTTGTCAAGGACTGCTCCCATCATGTCCGATTCCAACTCGAATAGATGATAATGGAGCAACATTAATTGATAATATTTTTTCTAATAGTATTTGTTTTTCAACGTTTGTCATAATAAACGATATTTCAGATCACGGTGGGATAATTTCTGAATTTAATTTGGACAGATCTTAAAAAAAATTAACGTAAAGAAAAAACAGGTCGTATAATAAATGTGAATCAATTGCGCGTTTAATTATTAAGCTAGAAGATATAGATTGGAAGGAATTAGTCAGTACTGAGGATACAAACAAGGCATTGGAAATGTTTTATAAATCATTTAATGATGTTTATAATGATATATGTCCGAAAGTTAAAAGGAAAACACTCAAGTCAATGCCACAAAAAACATGGATATCCCCGAGACTCTTAAAATGTATTAATGAAAAAAAAAATCGACTATACAAAATTAAATGCAACTATCCGTCTGATGAAAACATATAAAAATTCAAATTGTACAAAAGTACTCTCACTAGAACTTTGAGAGAAAGTGAAAGAAATTATTATGAGAAGGAAATATCTTCAGCTGCGTCCCAGCAGAAAATGTGGGAAATCTTGCTTGATAAATTAAATAAAAATAAACAAAGAGCTACTTCTACATCTAATATTTGTGTCCGGGTGTCCCAGTCTGTAATTTCTCTTTGAGGTTCCCGGACGTCATTTATATTCCCTGTATCCCGGTCGTCATTTTTGTCCAGCTGATGTAATTTCTGATGTAATTTCATCAGTTGACAAACATGACGTCAGTCGACACACAAACATAACGTCACTCGACACACACACACAGACAACTTATTTTTATATACATAGATAGATATATATCTATACTAGCTGTTGGGGTGGCGCTTCGCGCCACCCCAACACCTAGTTGGTGGGGCGCTTCGCGCCCCCCCAAGCCCCCCCGCGCGCGTAAGTCGTTACGCGCCATATTAGTTACGCGCCATTGTAGTTGTGTCCCTGTGTCCCACCTGTGAATATAGATAGATTTATATATGTGTTTCAAACTACGTAAGATTTGCGAATATACAACATTTTTGGCTTTCCCACTACTGGGAGCTTTCTGTTTCCAATTGCCAGCAATTGATCTGAAAATGTTTGACCAGAGTCATCGTTTTGCAATTGGACATGCATATTTGTAGTTAATTTTAATATTTTTACGTGTGCCCATAAATTAGAATTTTTCAGGCAAGCATTCATTTCGTCTGCAGGAGTTAAACTACGTAAAAATTGCGAATATACAACATTCTTGGCTTTCCCATTGTCTGTGCATATACAAAGCCGTATGTACTAATAATGACGTCAGATGCAAACGCTCTTTTTACAAACAAACAAATATGCAAACACACAACTCGTTTTTATATAGATAGATAGATAGATAGATACAATACAAATTAACTGCGTAAAACATGCGAATATACAACATTCTTCGCTGTTCAATTGTCGCTGCATATAAATAGATTGTCAGGTTTACCGACCCTCGAACATGCAACGTACAATTATCCATGGGAAAAACAATCAGTATTAAGATCTATACCACATTTTTCTAATGATTGACCTTGAGCTTTGTTAATGGTGATTGCAAATGCTAATCAAATTGGGAATTGCAATCTTTTAAATTGAAAAGGCAGATCCGTTGGAATCATGGGAATGCAAGGAATAAGAACAGCCTCACCCTCAAAACGCCCTGTCAAGATTTTTGCCTCTAAGACGTTTCCCATTGTTTTTTTACGGCAAGTCACGTGCCATTGCAAAGCTTTGGTGGGTTGATATTTCTTAAAAGTATTATTGGTACGCCTATTTTTAGTTGTAGCACGTGTGGTGGAAACCCTGAAAGATCTATGGAATTTAAAAATTCAGATGGATAATTAACCACTTCATTTGGTTCCAAAACTGTGTCGACTGACTTGTAAAGGACTGCCCGGTCTCGAATCTTGGTCAAAACAATATTGTTGATTTCGTGGACGTCTTTATTTTTGGGTGCGAGAATCGCTCTTTCACTTAGCCATTTATTATTTTTACAATTTTTTAGAATATTCGGAAATACTTTTTCAATCAATTCATTTTTGGACGTCACTAAATTACAGAAATCAGCAGGTAGTTGTATACGTCCTGAAATTGAGTCTATCGTATCATAAATGTCTTTTTGTTCCGACGTTAACTTGGAAATGTTATTTTGTACATACGACAATAGATCACTCGTACTGTAACTTTGTTCACGATCCAATTCTACACATGTCGAAACAGCAGCGATACGGTTAGGTGAAGGCATTCCCAAATCCTGAAGAGGTTTGTTTGCCATACGTAGGCACAAATCTTCTATAATAACTAAAGTGTAGTTATAAATTTCTGATGTAAAATCAAAAGTCATATCTAACGTCTCTAACTGTTTTCGATGGAGTATATCTTCGGACATTTTTGACTTATATTTTTCCCATAACTCTGTAGGAGCTGATGGAGAGCAAGTTGTTAAAATGATGCCAAACAATGCACATATTTGACTTGGGGTTGACGTTTCGCAGGCGTCATTGATGCAGATATCCCAGTGTTGGTCATTCTCCAATAAATTCAGAGCTTGGCATGCACTACGGTAAGTGTCATGTATAGTACCGTTTACAGTTCTCAAATACTCAAAGGATGTCGGACCGGGTACATTCACCAAAAGCAGGCGTAGAAAGAAGCATTCATGTTGATTGGGGTGAACGGTGTAGAGTCTTCCTATCGTGGTATCTTTGAAGATGGTAGGTTGGCCGTCGACTGACTTACCCTGTTTCCGACGTTCAAATACTTTATTTTTAGTATTCCACGTGTAATACGAAGGCACTTCAGTATACAGCAGTGTCGTCATTTGTGTCCCGGTATCCCAGTCTGTAATTTCTCTTTGAGTGTCCCGGTCGTTATTTATATTCCCTCTGTCCCGGTCGTCATTTGTGTCCCGGTCTGTAATTTCTCTTTGGAGTGTTTTTTCTTTTTAGTATTTTTTAGTTTTTTACATTTTTTATTTTTTCAGTTTTCTTTTTCTTCTTTATTTTTCAGCTTCACTATGAAATACATATCGCCGAACCTTTGTTTTTTTAACTAAAATCTGGTAGGCATTGATGACCTTATCCAAGTCAAAATCAAACAAATACAACGTAGAAACAATAGGGAAAGTTTTTTCAAGACAATGGAAATTATTTATGTAGATATTTCGGCCCTATGTCCAAGGGCCGTCTTCAGCACAATACAATACTATATATATATATATAAAAGAACTTACATCAAATTGTGAGAATTAAAACTGAATATAAAAACACTTGAACTTCGCTAAAGTAAGGATGCTAGGGCTATATTTATAAAAAAAAATGTTTTAATAAGTGTTTTTATATTCAGTTTTAATTCTCACAATTTGATGTAAGTTCTTTTATATATATATATAGTATTGTATTGTGCTGTAGACGGCCCTTGGACATAGGGCCGAAATATCTACATAAATAATTTCCATTGTCTTGAAAAAACTTTCCCTATTGTTTCTACGTTGTATTTGTTTGTTATGGCAAGACAGTGTGGTCTTCGTCGCTATTTTCAAGTCAAAATCCCAAACCCAATCATCATCGCTATCATTTTCAGTTTTGATATGTTTTGACTCTCGCTGTCCAGGTGGATCTTCATCTAACTGCGCGGTTTTGCGTTCTTTAGCCTCAAGCCTGTTTCCTTGCTGTTCTTTTGATTCATTGGCACGCTTTCTTTTCTGACTTTCTCTATCAGCAGCAAGTTTTTTGGCATAGACTCTTTGAGCATCTTCATCGGCTTTTGCCATTGTAAGTTCATCAGTCATTTTAAACTTAAACATTAATAGATTTCTACGTGAACATATATGTCTTAAATATCTTTAATGACGTCGCCGTCATAGCAAAAATGACGACAACTAACTTCATGACGTCAGTCGACACAGAAACATGACGTCACCTGACAGACAGACACACAGACAGACAACTTATTTTTATACATATAGATAATATCTCGAGGTAAAAACTGATCACCGACCATAACGATTGCCACTTCGTCGATAGTTGGAGCATTGTATCTACGCACATGTTGGCCAGGAGGCATTTTGTCAGCGGAAATAACAATTTTATGCGTATCAGTAGGCATCAAATCGATGGCTGTTTTGAACAGACGCACTAAATTATTATTTTCGTGGAAAAGATGTTGCAATTGGGAAACGATTGTCCTTTCAACGTTGGGAGAAATTTCGCAACGTGCATTCAATTCAGAATTTCTATCACTGATGAAGTACAATTGTAAAAATTTATGATTCTCACCTGAGAATGGTAGAAGGGACCCTGCTCTATGATAAATTTGCCGCTTTACCTTGAAAATAGACATAAATTGATCTGGATTTTCGATTTGGGCTCCAAACGACGTCATTTGGAAACATGAGTTGTATTTTCTGATTTGTGACAAAAAACGCTTAGATTCTGACGTAGTTCCAGTAAGGAAAGTCTTCAATGGCTCTGGTGGTGCAGCCAATAGAGGAAGTTGAACTTTTCCTGAGGCGCAACACATTCCCATTGTTTCACCATTGAATTTCAAGGCCTTGCAATAGGGACAAATTTTAGACATTGTCCCGATTTGAACACGCTTTCTTTTCTGACTTTCTCTATCAGCAGCAAGTTTTTTGGCATAGACTCTTTGAGCATCTTCATCGGCTTTTGCCATGGTAAGTTCATCAGTCATTGTAAACTTAAACATTAATAGATTTCTACGTGAACATATGTCTTAAATATCTTGAATGACGTCACCGTCAAAGCAAAAATGACAACAACTAATTTCATGACGTCAGCCGACACAGAAACATGACGTCACCTGATCCACAGACAGACAGACAACTGATTTTTATATATATAGAAGATAGATAGAAGATATATAAAAATAAGTTGTCTGTCTGTTATGTTTGTTACACTAAGTCTGTTACGCCAGGTTATACCTTCTTTATATATATAAAAGAAAACAAACTAGAATGTAAAAACTGGAAATTGCATAAATATTTCGAAATATTTTACAATAGATTAAAGTAATTCGAAAAAAAAATGGTAAAAAACTAAAAAAACTAAAAAGAAAAAACTAAAAAAAAATGAAAAATTAAAAAAAATTAAGAAAGAAAAAACCTAAAAAGAAAAAACGTAAAAAAATAAAAAAGATAAAAAACTAAAAAGAAAAAAAACTCAAAAAGCTAAAAAACTAAAAAAAGAAAAAACTAAAAAACTGGGAATTGCACAAATATTTAAATATATTTTGACAATAGATTAAAGTAATTCGAAAACCTTAAAACAGATACCCCAAATTTTAAGGTTTAATATAAATTGTTGGAGCTTTAGCATGCTTGGCAAGTAAAGATTTTTCCAAGTGTCAATGTTAGAATGAACATTGACAAATTGAAGAAAACAAATCAATAAAAAGAAGAAATTAAAAAAAAGAAAAAACTAAAAAAGAATAAAAACTAAAGAAGAAACTATATATATATATATATATATATATATATATATATATATATATATATATATATATATATATATATATATATATATATATATATATATACATATATATATATATATATATATATATATATATATATATATATATATATATATATATATATATATATATATATATATATATATATATATATATATATATATATATATATATATATATATATATATATATATATATATATATATATATATATATATATATATATATATATATATATATATATACTAGCTGTTGGGGTGGCGCTTCGCGCAACCCCAACACCTAGTTGGTGGGGCGCTTCGCGCCCCCCCAAGCCCCCCCGCGCGCGTAAGTCGTTACGCGCCATATTAGTTATGCGCCATTGTAGTTGTGTCCCTGTGTCCCACCTGTGAATATAGATAGATTTATATATGTGTTTCAAACTACGCAAAAATTGCGAATAAACAACATTCTTGGCTTTCCCATTGTCTGTGCATATGCAAAGCCGTATGTACTAATAATGGCGTCATATACAAACGCTCTTTTTACAAACAAACAAACATGCATCCACATAACTCGTTTTTATATAGATAGATACAATACAAATTAACTGCGTAAAACTTGCGAATAAACAACATTCTTCGCTGTGCAATTGTCGCTGCATATAAATACATTGTCAGGTTTACCGACCCTCGAACATGCAACGTACAATTGTCCATGGGAAAAACAATCAGGAGTAAGATCTATACCACATTTTTCTAATGATTGACCTTGAGCTTTGTTAATGGTGATTGCAAATACTAATCGAATTGGGAATTGCAATCTTTTAAATTGAAAAAGCAAATCCGTTGGAATCATGGGAATGCGAGGAATAAGAACAGCCTCACCCTCATAAGGCCCTGTCAAGATTGTGGCCTCTATTATGTTTTCCATTGTTTTTTTTTACGGCAAGTCGCGTGCCATTGCAAAGCTTTGGTGGGTTGATATTTCTTAAAAGTATTATTGGTACGCCTATTTTTAGTTGTAGCACGTGTGGTGGAAACCCTGAAGGATCTATGGAATTTAAAAATTCAGATGGATAATTAACCGCTTCATTTGGTTCCAAAACTGTGTCGACTGACTTGTAAAGGACTGCCTGGTCTCGAATCTTGTTCAAAACAATATTGTTGATTTCGTGGACGTCTATATTTTTGGGTGCGAGAATCGCTCTTTCACTTAGCCATTTATTATTTTTATAATTTTTTAGAATATTCGGAAAAACTTTTTCAATCAATTCATTTTTGGACGTCACTAAATTACAGAAATCAGCAGGTAGTTGTATACGTCCTGAAATTGAGTCTACTGTTTGACCAGAGTCATCGTTTTGCAATCGGACACGCATATTTGTAGTTAATTTTAATATTTTTACGTGTGCCTATAAATTAGAATTTTTTAGGCAAGCATTCATTTCGTCTGCAGGAGTTAAACTACGTAAAAATTGCGAATATACAACATTCTTGGCTTTCCCATTGTCTCTGCATATACAAAGCCGTATGTACTAATAATGACATCATATGCAAACGCTCTTTTTACAAACAAACAAACATGCATACATACAACTCGTTTTTATAGAGATAGATAGATAGATAGATAGATAAAATACAAATTAACTGCGTAAAACTTGCGAATATACAACATTCTTCGCTGTCCAATTGTCGCTGCATATAAATAGATTGTCAGGTTTACCGACCCTCGAACATGCAACGTACAATTGTCAATGGGAAAAACAATCAGTATTAAGATCTATACCACATTTTTCTAATGATTGACCTTGAGCTTTGTTAATGGTGATTGCAAATGCTAATCGAATTGGGAATTGCAATCTTTTAAATTGAAAAGGCAGATCCGTTGGAATCTTGGGAATGCGAGGAATAAGAACAGCCTCACCCTCAAAAGGCTCTGTCAAGATTGTGGCCTCTATTAGGTTTTCCATTGTTTTTTTTTACGGCAGGTCGAGTGCCATAGCAAAGCTTTGGTGGGTTTATATTTCTTAAAAGTATTATTGGTAGGCCTATTTTTAGTTGTAGCACGTGTGGTGGAAACCCTGAGAATAATATCTCGAGGTAAAAACTGATCACCGACCATAACGATTGCCACTTCGTCGATAGTTGGAGCATTGTATCTACGCACATGTTGGCCAGGAGGCGTTTTGTCAGCGGAAATAACAATTTTATGCGTATAAGTAGGCATCAAATCGATGGCTGTTTTGAACAGACGCACTAAATTATTATTTTCGTGGAAAAGATGTTGCAATTGGGAAACGATTGTCCTTTCAACGTTGGGAGAAATTTCGCAACGTGCATTCAATTCAGAATTTCTATCACTGATGAAGTACAATTGTAAAAATTTATGATTCTCGCCTGAGAATGGTAGAAGGGACCCTGCTCTATGACAAATTTGCCCTTTTACTTTGAAAGTAGACATAAATTGATCTGGATTTTCGATTTGGGCTCCAAACGACGTCATTTGGAAACATGAGTTGTATTTTCTGATTTGTGACAAAAAACGCTTAGATTCTGACGTAGTTCCAGTAAGGAAAGTCTTCAATGGCTCTGGTGGTGCAGCCAATAGAGGAAGTTTAACTTTTCCTGAGGCGCAACACATTCCCATTGTTTCACCATTGAATTTCAAGGCCTTGTAATAGGGACAAATTTTAGACATTGTCCCGATTTGAACACATCTACTCAAGCTATAATCATCGACTGGGTTGTACCTGAATGCCAGGAGATAACTTTCAGGTTACTCTGATTCCTCGGCACGCTTTCTTTTCTTACTTTCTCTATCAGCAGCAAGCCTGATTTCTTGCTGTTCTTGTGATTCCTCGGCACGCTTTCTTTTCTTACTTTCTCTATCAGCAGCAAGCCTGATTTCTTGCTGTTCTTGTAATTCCTCGGCACGCCTTCTTTTTTCACTTTCTCTTTTAGCAGCAAGTCTGCTTCCGCGTTGCTCTGGTAGTTCCTCGGCACGCTTTCTGTTCTTTCTTTCTCTATCAGCCTCAAGCCTGTTTCCTTGCTGTTCTTTTGATTCCTCGGCACGCTTTCTGTTCTTTCTTTCTCTATCAGCCTCAAGCCTGTTTCCTTGCTGTTCTTTTGATTCCTCGGCACGCTTTCTTTTCTGACTTTCTCTATCAGCAGCAAGTTTTTTGGCATAGACTCTTTGAGCATCTTCATCGGCTTTTGCCATTGTAAGTTCATCAGTCATTTTAAACTTAAACATTAATAGATTTCTACGTGAACATATGTCTTAAATATCTTGAATGACGTCACCGTCATTGCAAAAATGACAACAATTAACATGTCTTAAATATCTTGAATGACGTCACCGTCATTGCAAAAATGACGACAACTAACTTCATGACGTCAGTCAACACAGAAACATGACGTCACCTGACACACAGACAGACAGACAGACAGACAACTTATTTTTATATATATAGAAGATATATATATATATATATATATATATATACACTAGCTGTTGGGGTGGCGCTTCGTGCCACCCCAACACCTAGTTGGTGGGGCACTTCGCACCCCCCAAGCCCCCCCGCGCGCGTAAGTCGTTTCGCGCCATATTAGTTACGCGCCATTGTAGTTGTGTCCCTGTGTCCCACCTGTGAATATAGATAGATTTATATATGTGTTTCAAACTACGTAAAAATTGCGAATATACAACATTCTTGGATTTCCCATTGTCTGTGCATATACAAAGCCGTATGTACTAATAATGACGTCATATGCAAACGCTCTTTTTACAAACAAACAAAAATGCATTCACACAACTCGTTCTTATATAGATAGATAGATAGATAGATACAATACAAATTAACTGCGTAAAACTTGCGAATATACAACATTCTTCGCAGTCTAATTGGCGCTTCGCGCCACCCCAACACCTAGTTGGTGGGGCGCTTCGCACCCCCCCGAGCCCCCCCGCGCGCGTAAGTCGTTACGCGCCATATTAGTTACGCGCCATTGTAGTTGTGTCCCTGTGTCCCACCTGTGAATATAGATAGATTTATATATGTGTTTCAAACTACGTAAAAATTGCGAATATACAACATTCTTGGCTTTCCCATTGTCTGTGCATATACAAAGCCGTATGTACTAATAATGACGTCATATGCAAACGCTCTTTTTACAAACAAACAAACATGCATACACACAACTCGTTTTTATATAGATAGATAGATAGATAGATACAATACAAATTAACTGCGTAAAACTTGCGAATATACAACATTCTTTGCTGTCCAATTGTCGCTGCATATAAATAGATTGTCAGGTTTACCGACCCTCGAACATGCAACGTACAATTATCCATGGGAAAAACAATCAGTATTAAGATCTATACCACATTTTCTAATGATTGACCTTGAGCTTTGTTAATGGTGATTGTAAATGCTAATCGAATTGGGAATTGCAATCTTTTAAATTGAAAAGGCAGATCCGTTGGAATCATGGGAATGCGAGGAATAAGAACAGCCTTACCCTCAAAAGGCCCTGTCAAGATTGTGGCCTCTATTAGGTTTTCTATTGTTTTTTTATGGCAAGTCGCGTGCCATTGCAAAGCTTTGGTGGGTTGATATTTCTTAAAAGTATTATTGGTACGCCTATTTTTAGTTGTAGCACGTGTGGTGGAAACCCTGAAAGATCTTTGGAATTTAAAAATTCAGATGGATAATTAACCGTTTCATTTGGTTCCAAAACTGTGTCGACTGACTTGTAAAGGACTGCCTGGTCTCGAATCTTGGTCAAAACAATATTGTTGATTTCGTGGACGTCTATATTTTTGGGTGCGAGAATCGCTCTTTCACTTAGCCATTTATTATTTTTATAATTTTTTAGAATATTCGGAAATACTTTTTCAATCAATTCATTTTTGGACGTCACTAAATTACAGAAATCAGCAGGTAGTTGTATACGTCTTGAAATTGAGTCTACTGGGAGCTTTCCGTTTCCAATTGCCAGCAATTGATCTGAAAATGTTTGACCAGAGTCATCGTTTTGCAATCCGACACACATATTTGTAGTTAATGCCCATAAATTAGAATTTTTCAGGCAAGCATTCATTTCGTCTGCAGGAGTTGATCTAGGTATTATAGGTAATGTTTGCCTGAAATCTCCCGCAAGCGATATTAATGTGCTGCCAAAGGGTTTCGACTTCCCTCTCAAATCTTTCAAGCATTGATCCAGAGCCTCGAGCATTTTTTGTGTGCCATTGTGCACTAATCCCAAATAATAAGTTTGCATTGCTACAAAACTTTACCCATCCCAGATGATTTGGAAATATTGCACGTGGGAGTTTCTGTAGAATGCAAATTCAGAGGCAATTTCAAAGCGGAATGAGCAGTTCTTCCACCAGGCAGCAATGTTGCGGCTATTTCGGACAACGCAATTGCCAACGCTATATAATTTGTTGATCGAATTGATGCCAGAATCAGTTTTATCACAAACATTTTACCAGTACCTCCTGGCGCATCCAAAAAGAAAATTTCTCCAACATTGTTATCGACACAATGCATTATCGTATCATAAATGTCTTTTTGTTCCGACGTTAACTTGGAAATGTTATTTTGTACATACGACAATAGATCACTCGTACTGTAACTTTGTTTACGATCCAATTCTACACATGTCGAAACAGCAGCGATACGGTTAGGTGAAGGCATTCCCAAATCCTGAAGAGGTTTGTTTGCCATACGTACGCACAAATCTTCTATAATAACTAAAGTGTAGTTATAAATTTCTGATGTAAAATCAAAAGTCATATCTGACGTCTCTAATTGTTTTCGATGGAGTATATCTTCGGACATTTTTGACTTATATTTTTCCCATAGCTTTGTAGGAGCTGATGGAGAGCAGGTTGTTAAAATGATGCCAAACAATGCACGAATTTGACTTGGGGTTGACGTTTCGCACGCGTCATTGATGCAGTTATCCCAGTGTTGGTCGTTCTCCAATAAATTCAGAGCTTGGCATGCACTACGGTTAGTGTCATATATAGTACCGTTTAAAGTTCTCAAATACTCAAAGCTTGTCGGACTGGGTATATTCACCAAAAGCAGGCATAGAAAGAAGCATTCATTTTGATTGGGGTGAACGGTGTAGAGTCTTCCTATCGTGGTGTCTTTGAAGATGGTAGGTTGGCCGTCGACTGACTTACCCTGTTTTCGACGTTCAAATACTTTATTTTTAGTATTCTACGTGTAATACGAAGGCACTTCAGTATACAGCAGTTTTTTTTTGCAAAAGAATCATTTTTGCAAAGCGAAAAAAAGCTGTTAATGTTGTATCCGGTGGATTCAGGGCTCTTTGTTGCACGTTGGTTTCCGTGAAACAAACACGTTGACCATTCTGTAAATGTAGCGCTAAGTGAACAACAGCTGGACTACGTTCATGTATCGGAAATGAAAGAATTCGCCAAACAGCTTCATTACTGCTTATGTATCTTCCAGCCTGATATTGTACGATTTCGTCGAAATCTTTGATTTCGGGCTGCAAGCCAAAAACTGCCATGTCACTGCCTTTGTTGACGTATTTACATATGTATTTGATTGCCTTTACGGAGTTACAGTATTCAACGTTTATATGTGCATTAAATGTTTTTGATAATAATGGGGAATATGGAACAACCCACTGGTTATCTACTTCGATGGTGGTACCGTTACGCTTCTTTATTATTGCTGTTTTACCGCCATCTTCAGTAGATTTTCTTCTATATTGTGGGAAACCATCATTGCCAGTAATTGTGTTTGATACTAAAAGTCGAGGATATTGCTTTGTGCATATTGCAGCGGAAATCACATCATCAATTTCGTTCGAAGTAATTTTTTTATGTAGCCAGATTAGTATATGTGCGTGTGGCAAACCTCGTTTTTGCCATTCCACTGAGTACATCCAGCATCGCACTGACCCAAACACATAGTTTTACTATGTAGTTTATCAGTGATTTCAACTTTTGCCAGAAGACACGGGCCGTAATGTCATGCCTATGAACCGCCGATTGTCCTTGAAGTAAAAGCTGCAGGCAAAAATGACGACAACTAATTTCATGATTAAATATCTTTAATGACGTCAACGTCATAGCAAAAATGACGACAACTAACTTCATGACATCAGTCGACACAGAAACATGACGTCACCTGACAGACAGACACACAGACAGACAACTTATTTATATATATATATAATATATATATATATATACTAGCTGTTGGGGTGGCGCTTCGCGCCACCCCAACACCTAGTTGGTGGGGGCGCTTCGCGCCCCCCCCAAGCCCCCCCGCGCGCGTAAGTCGTTACGCGCCATAATAGTTACGCGCCATTGTAGTTGTGTCCCTATGTCCCACCTGTGAATATAGATATATATATATATATATATATATATATATATATATATATATATATATATATATATATATATATATATATATATATATATATATATATATATATATATATATATATATATATATATATATATATATATATATATATATATATATATATATATATATATGGTTTTAACTACGTAAAACTTGCGAATATACAACATTCTTTGCTGTCCCATTGTCTTTGCATATAAATAGATTGTCAGGTTTACCGACTCTTGAACATGCAACATATAATGGTCCATGGGAAAACAATCTGTATTCAGATCTATACCTCATGATTCTAATGATTGCCCTTGAGCTTTGTTGATGGTGATTGCTAATCGACCATTCCCTGTCCCGGTGTCCCGGTCGTCATTTATATCCCCCTGTTTCCCCCGGTGTCCCCGTTGTAGTTGTGTCCCTGTGTCCGTGTCGTCATTTATATTCCCTGTGTCCCGGTCGTCATTTGTATCCCGGTGTCCCGGTCTGTATATACATTCGTTTTTTAGTTTTGTTTTTCTCCTTTATTTTTTTCCTTTTTTTTTCTTTTTTAGTTTATTTAGATTTTTAGATTTTTTAGTTTTTTTATTAGTTTTTAGTTTTTTTTTCTTTTTAGTTTTTTTGTAGTTTTTACCTTCTTTTTAGTTTTGTTAGTTTTTTTTTTACTTATGTCCTGGTCGTCATTTATACTCCCTGTGTCCCGGTGCTTTGTTGATTGCTAATCGAACATTCCTTTTGTCTCGTCATTTATTTTTTTCTTTTTTAGTTCTTTTAGTTTTTACCTTTTTTAGTTTTTTTTAGTTTTTTAGATGAAAATTTTTTTTAGTTTTTTCCTTTTTTTCTTTTTAGTTTTTTATTGGTTTTTACCTTTATTTTAGCTTATTTTTCAGTTTTTTCCTTTTTTTTAGTTTTTTTTTATTTTTTATTTTTTTTATTTTTTTACCTTTTTTTAGTTTTTTTATTTTTTTTAGTTTTTTAGCTTTTTTACTTTTTTTATTAGTTTTTAGTTTTTTTTGTAGTTTTTGCCTTTTTTTAGTTTTTTCAGTTTTTTTTTTAGTTTTTTATTGGTTTTTACCTTTATTTTAGCTTATTTTTCAGTTTTTTCCTTTTTTTTATTTTTTTTTAGTTTTTAGTTTTTTTAGTTTTTTACCTTTTTTTAGTTTTTTTAGTTTTTTTAGTTTTTTAGCTTTTTTATTTTTTTTATTAGTTTTTAGTTTTTTTTGTAGTTTTTGCCTTTTTTTAGTTTTTTTAGTTTTTTAGCTTTTTTATTAGTTTTTAGTTTTTTTTGTAGTTTTTGCCTTTTTTTAGTTTTTTTCTTTTTAGTTTTTTTGTAGTTTTTACTTTCTTTTTAGTTTTGTTATTTTTTTTTTACTTATGTCCTGGTCGTCATTTATAATCCCTGTGTCCCGGTGCTTTGTTGATTGCTAATCGAACATTCCTTTTGTCCTGGTCGCTTTCTCTTTGAGTGTCGTCATTTATTTTTTTCTTTTTTAGTTCTTTTAGTTTTTACCTTTTTTAGTTTTTTTTAGTTTTTTAGATGAAAATTTTTTTTAGTTTTTTCCTTTTTTTCTTTTTAGTTTTTTATTGGTTTTTACCTTTATTTTAGCTTATTTTTCAGTTTTTTCCTTTTTTTAGTTTTTTTTTATTTTTTATTTTTTTTTAGTTTTTTACCTTTTTTTAGTTTTTTTTAGTTTTTTTAGTTTTTTAGCTTTTTTACTTTTTTTATTAGTTTTTAGTTTTTTTGTAGTTTTTGCCTTTTTTTAGTTTTTTCAGTTTTTTTTTTAGTTTTTTATTGGTTTTTACCTTTATTTTAGCTTATTTTTCAGTTTTTTCCTTTTTTTTAGTTTTTTTTAGTTTTTAGTTTTTTTAGTTTTTTACCTTTTTTAGTTTTTTTTTAGTTTTTTAGCTTTTTTATTTTTTTTATTAGTTTTTAGTTTTTTGTAGTTTTTGCCTTTTTTTAGTTTTTTTAGTTTTTTAGCTTTTTTATTAGTTTTTAGTTTTTTTTGTAGTTTTTTGCCTTTTTTTAGTTTTTTTAGTTTTTTAGCTTTTTTATTTTTTTTATTAGTTTTTAGTTTTTTTTGTAGTTTTTGCCTTTTTTTAGTTTTTTCAGTTTTGACGTCACCTGATCCAGTTTTTTCAGGTGACGTCACCTGATCCATCAACAGACAGACAACTTATTTTTATATATATAGATATATATATATATATATATATATATATATATATATATATATATATATATATATATATATATATATATATATATATATATATATATATATATATATATATATAAATAAGTTGTATATATGCATGTTTGTTTGTTTTTGGGTTTGCAGTTGACGTCATTATAAGTATATAAGGGTTTGTATAAGACGTCATTATAAGATGACACTACAGACCGGGACACCGGAACACAAATGACGACCGGGACACAGGGAATATAAATGACGACCGGGACACTCAAAGAAAAATTACAGACCGGGACACCGGGACACAAATGACGACCGGGACAATGGGACAGAGGGAATATAAATGACGACCGGGACCCTCAAAGAGAGATTAGAGACTGGGATACCGGGACACAAATGACGACCGGGACACAGGGAATATAAATGACGACCGGGACACAGGGACACAAGTACAGCGGGGACCCTGGGTGCGCAGGGGGATATATAAATGACGACGGGGATACAGGGAATGTTCGATTAGCAATCACCTTCAACAAAGCTCCATCAACAAAGCTTACCAACTTCAAGAGTTGGTAAACCTGACAATCTATTTATATGAACAGACAATGGGACAGCAAAGACTGTTGTATATTTGCTTTTATGCTGTTGTATATGTTGTATATATGACTGTTATATATATATATATATATATATATATATATATATATATATATATATATATTTATATATATATATATATATATATATATATATATATATATATATATATATATATATATATATATATATATATATATATATATATATATATATATGTATATATATTCACAGGTTGGACACAGGGACACAACTACAATGGCGCGTAACTAATATGGCGCGTAACGACTTACGCGCGCGGGGGGGCTTGGGGGGGCGCGAAGTGCCCCAACCAAGTAGGTGTTGGGGTGGCGCGAAGCGCCACCCCAACAGCTAGTATATATCTATATATATAAAAATAAGTTGTCTGTGTGTGTGTCTGTCGAGTGACGTCATGTTTGTGTGTCGACTGACGTCATGTTTTCCACTGACGAAATTACGTACCGGGACACCGGGATACAAATGACGACCGGGACACCGGCACATCTATCTTCTATATATATAAAAATAAGTTGTCTGTCTGTCTGTCTGTGGATCAGGTGACGTCGGGTTTGTCCGCATATGACGTCTGAATTATTTCACACTAATACAAAATAAGAAAAAAAACTAAAAAAGGTAAAAACTACAAAAAAAAACTAAAAAGAAAAAAAACTAAAAAAGCTAAAAAACTAAAAAAAACTAAAAAAAGGTAAAAAACTAAAAACTAAAAAAAAATGAAAAAACTAAAAAAAAGCAAAAACTACAAAAAAAACTAAAAACTAATAAAAAAACTAAAAAATCTAAAAAACTAAAAAAACTAAAAAAACTAAAAAAAGTTAAAAAACTAAAAAAAACTAAAAACTAAAAAAGAAAAAAACTAAAAAAGGAAAAGACTGAAAAATAAAAGAGAAAAAGAAAACTAAAAAAATATGAATAAAAATAAAAAAAAATAAAAAAGATAAAAACTACAAAAAAAAACTAAAAAGAAAAAACGAAAAAATACTAAAAAGCTAAAAAAAAGGTAAAAACCAATAAAAAAAATAAAAAGAAAAAAAGGAAAAAAAACTAAAAATTTTTTTCATCATATAATATGACGTCTGAATTATTTCATCATATACCAATTCAAAAACGAATGTATTCAAGCCGATGTAGCTGAGTTGATAAGGCGTTATGTTCCAGGTTCTAGGTTCAAGAGGTTCCAGGTTCGAACTTTGGCTTTAGCATTAATATAAAAGAAGCAAAAATCTAAAGAAGGTAAAAACTACAAAAAAAAAAAAGAAAAAAAAAAAAATCTAAAAAAGCTTAAAAACTAAAAAAAAACTAATAAAAGATAAAAAACTAAAAAAAAAACTAAAAAAAGGAAAAAACCAGAAAATAAACTAAAAACTAATAAAAAAAATAAAAAAGCTAAAAAACTAAAAAAACTAAAAAAAACTAAAAAAGGTAAAAACTAAAAGAATTTGAATTGACAAAAGAGGGAATAGTTGTGGGAAAAGTGGAAGTCATGGCCAATTGTAGAAAAAAGCCAAGACAGATTGTTGAATTAAGTGGGCAGCCCAGTCAAGGGTTAATTTTATCCGTTTGATTGCCGTTGTTACTGTCTGCCATTTATGCTACACCTTTCCGTGCATGTGTGTCCCTTCACAAATGCCAAACTAGAGTTGTACCTGTTGGAGGTTCTCGCTGGGGAACACACGCAGGTTGACTACGGGTTAAATTACTTGAAAATTTTCCCTCTCATGGCTATCACTCGACAACGCTGAACTAGAGTCAACCCTCTCATGCTAATTCACGGTGAGTTGGGTTCCAACCTGTTGGAGGTTCTCTCTCAGGTTAATTCACGATCGCAGAAAGGGGGAAGCAGCATATTGACAAATGGAAATAACGAGTCCAATTCAAGGCCTACAAGGGCCTCCTGCAATCTGCCTCGACTCTTATGCAAGTGAACTTGCATAGTTCACTTGCAAAAAAAGAAAAAAAACTAAAAAAAGGAAAAAACTGAAAAATAAAGGAGAAAAAGAAAACTAAAAAAATATAAATAAAAATAAAAAAACTAAAAAGATAAAAACTTCAAAAAAAACTAAAAAGAAAAAAGAAAAAAACTAAAAAACCTAAAAAAAGGTAAAAACCAATAAAAAAAAAACTAAAAACAAAAAAAGGGAAAAAATTAAAAATTTATTTCATCATAAGTTTTCAACTGACGAAATTACAGACCGGGACATCGGGACACAAATGACGACCGGGACACCGGCACATAGGG
Source organism: Artemia franciscana (assembly GCF_032884065.1). Lineage (NCBI taxonomy): Eukaryota > Metazoa > Arthropoda > Branchiopoda > Anostraca > Artemiidae > Artemia > Artemia franciscana. Next base: position 22,396 of record NW_027065136.1, read on the forward strand.
AATATGAATGACGACACTCAAAGAGAAAGCGACCGGGACAAAAGGAATGTTCGATTAGCAATCAACAAAGCACCGGGACACAAATGACGACCGGGACACAGGGAGTATAAATGACGACCAGGACATAAGTAAAAAAAACTAAAAAACTAAAAAAAGGTAAAAACTACAAAAAAACTAAAAAGAAAAAAAAAAACTAATAAAAAACTAAAAAATCTAAAAATCTAAATAAACTAAAAAAGAAAAAAAATTAAAAAGGAAAAAAATAAAGGAGAAAAACAAAACTAAAAAACGAATGTATATACAGACCGGGACACCGGGATACAAATGACGACCGGGACACAGGGAATATAAATGACGACCGGGACACAGGGACACAACTACAACGGGGACGCCGGGGGGCACAGGGGGATATAAATGACGACCGAGACACCGGGACACATGGAATATAAATGACGCCCGGGACACTCAAAGAGAAATCACAGACTGGGACACCGGGACACAAATGACGACCGGGACACAGGGACAAAACTACAAAGGGGATGCCGGGGGGCACAGGGGGATATATAAATGACGATGGCGACACAGGGAATGGTAGATTAGCAATCACCATCAACAAA
>NW_027065137.1:0-22979 GCF_032884065.1 Artemia franciscana
GAGGGTAATAGCTACGTATGTTGAAAAAATTAAGATATTAGACTATTTTATTATTGCAAATGATAAAGAATGTGATTAAAGGCTCTTTTCCTATTTCAAAAGTTTTAGTTTTCGAGGTAATAGCTACGTATATTGAAAAAATAGAGATATTAGACTATTTTATGATTGCAAATGGTAAAGAATGTGATTAAAGGCTCTTTTCCTATTTCAAAAGTTTTAGTTTTCGAGGGTAATAGCTTTGTCTGTGGAAAAAATGAAGATATTAGACTATTTTATGATTGCAAATGGTAAAGAATGTGATTAAAGGCTTTTTTCCTATGTCAAAAGTTTTAGTTTTCGAGGGTAATAGCTACGTATGTTGAAAAAATGATAATATCAGACTATTTTATTATTGCACATGGTAAAGAATGTGATTAAAGGCTCTTTTCCTATTTCAAAAGTTTTAGTTTTCGAGGGTAATAGCTACGTATGTTGAAAAAATGAAGATATTAGACTATTTTATGATTGCAGATGGTAAAGAATGTGATTAAAGGCTCTTTTCCCATGTCAAAAGTTTTAGTTTTCGAGGCTATGTCAAAAAGTATGTTGAAAAAATGAAGATATTAGACTATTTTATGATTGCAAATGGTAAAGAATGTGATTAAAGGCTCTTTTCCTATTTCAAAAGTTTTAGTTTTCAAGGGTAATAGCTTTGTCTGTGGAAAAAATGAAGATATTAGACAATTCTATGATTGCATATGGTAAAGAATATGATTAAAGGCTCTTTTCCTGTGTCAAAAGTTTTATTTTTCGAGGGTAATAGCTACTTATGTTGAAAAACTGAAGATATTAGACTATTTTATGATTGCACATGGTAAAGAATGTGATTAAAGGCTCTTTTCCTATTTCAGAAGTTTTAGTTTTCGAGGGAAATAGCTACGTATGTTGAAAAAATGAAGATATTAGACTATTTTATGATTGCACATGGTAAAGAATGTGATTAATGGCTCTTTTCCTATTTCAAAAGTTTTAGTTTTCGAGGGTAATAGCTACGTATGTTGAAAAAACGAAGATATTAGACTATTTTATGATTGCAAATGGTAAAGATAGTGATTAAAGGCTCTTTTCCTATGTCAAAAGTTTTAGTTTTCGAGGGTAATAGCTACGTATGTTGAAAAAATGAAGATATTAGACTATTGTGTGATTGCAAATGGTAAAGAGTGTGATTAAAGGCTCTTTTCCTATTTCAAAAGTTTTAGTTTTCGAGGGTAATACCTACGTATGTTGAAAAAATGAAGATATTAGACTATTTTATGATTGCAAATGGTAAAGAATGTGATTAAGGGCTCTTTTCCTATGTCAAAAGTTTTACTTTTCGAGGGTAATAGCTACATATGTTGAAAAAATGAAGATATTAGACTATTTTGTGATTGCAAATGGTAAAGAATGTGATTAAAGGCTCTTTTCCTATGTCAAAAGTTTTAGTTTTCGAGGGTAATAGCTACGTATGTTGAAAAAATGAAGATATTAGACTATTTTATGATTGCAAATGGTAAAGAATGTGATTAAAGGCTCTTTTCCTATTTCAAAAGTTTTAGTTTTTGAGGGTAATAGCTACGTATGTTGAAAAAATGAAGATATTAGACTATTTTATGATTGCAAATGGTAAAGAATGTGATTAAAGGCTCTTTTCCTATGTCAAAAGTTTTAGTTTTCGAGGGTAATAGCTACGTATGTTGAAAAAATGAAGATATTAGACTATTTTATGATTGCAAATGGTAAAGAATGTGCTTAAAGGCTCTTTTCCTATTTCAAAAGTTTTAGTTTTCGAGGGTAATAGCTACGTATGTTGAAAAAATGAAGATATTAGACTATTTTATGATTGCAAATTGTAAAGAATGTGCTTAAAGGCTCTTTTCCTATGTCAAAAGTCTTAGCTTCCGAGGGTAATAGCTACGTATGTTGAAAAAATGAAGATATTAGACTATTTTATTATTGCACATGGTAAAGAATGTGATTAAAGGCTCTTTTCCTATGTCAAAAGTTTTAGTTTTCGAGGGTAATAGCTACGTATGTTGAAAAAATTAAGATATTAGACTATTTTATTATTGCAAATGGTAAAGAATGTGATTAAAGTCTCTTTTCCTATGTCAAAAGTTTTAGTTTTCGAGGGTAATAGCTACGTATGTTGAAAAAATGAAGATATTAGACTATTTTATGATTGCAAATGGTAAAGAATGTGATTAAAGGCTCTTTTCCTATTTCAAAAGTTTTAGTTTTCGTGGTAATAGCTACGTATATTGAAAAAATGAAGATATTAGACTATTTTATTATTGCAAATGGTAAAGAATGTGATTAAAGGCTCTTTTCCTATTTCAAAAGTTTTAGTTTTCGAGGTAATAGCTACGTATATTGAAAAAATGAAGATATTAGACTATTTTATGATTGCAAATGGTAAAGAATGTGATTAAAGGCTCTTTTCCTATTTCAAAAGTTTTAGTTTTCGAGGTAATAGCTACGTATATTGAAAAAATGAAGATATTAGACTATTTTATGATTGCAAATGGTAAAGAATGTGATTAAAGGCTCTTTTCCTATTTCAAAAGTCTTAGTTTTCGAGGGTAATAGCTACGTATGTTGAAAAAATGAAGATATTAGACTATTTTATGATTGCAAATTTTAAAGAATGTGATTAAAGGCTCTTTTCCTATGTCAAAAGTTTTAGTTTTCGAGGGTAATAGCTACGTATGTTGAAAAAATGAAGATATTAGACTATTTTATGATTGCAAATGGTAAAGAATGTGATTAAAGGCTCTTTTCCTATTTCAAAAGTTTTAGTTTTCGAGGGTAATAGCTACGTGTGTTGAAAAAATGAAGATATTAGACTATTTTATGATTGCAAATGGTAAAGAATATGATCAAGGGTCTTTTCCTATTTCAAAAGTTTTAGTTTTCGAGGGTAATAGCTACGTATGTTGAAAAAATGAAGATATTAGACAATTTTATGATTGCACATGGTAAAGAATGTGATTAAAGGCTCTTTTCCTATGTCAAAAGTTTTAGTTTTCGAGGGTAATAGCTACGTATGTTGAAAAAATGAAGATGTTAGACTATTTTGTGATTGCAAATGGTAAAGAATGTGATGAAAGGCTCTTTTCCTATGTCAAAAGTTTTAGTTTTCGAGGGTAATAGCTATGTATGTTGAAAAAATGAAGATGTTAGACTATTTTGTGATTGCAAATGGTAAAGAATGTGATGAAAGGCTCTTTTCCTATGTCAAAAGTTTTAGTTTTCGAGGGTAATATCTAAGTATGTTGAAAAAATGAAGATATTAGACTATTTTATGATTGCAAATGGTAAAGAATGTGATTAAAGGCTCTTTTCCTATTTCAAAAGTTTTAGTTTTTGAGGGTAATAGTTACGTATGTTGAAAAAATGAAGATATTAGACTATTTTATGATTGCAAATAGTAAAGAATGTGATTAAAGGCTCTTTTCCTGTGTCAAAAGTTCTAGTTTGTCAAAAGTTCCGTTGATTTTTGAACGGAAGTCATGGCCAATTGACGAAAAAAGCCAAGACAAATTGTCCAGGTTAATTTTACCCCTTGGATGGCCGTTGTTACTGTCTCCCATTTATGCTCCATGCAAACGTGTCTTTTTACAATGACGAACTAGAGTCGTACCGGTTGGAGGTTCTCGCTGGGGAACAATCGCAGGTTGACTACAAGTTGACTAAAAGTTGATTTTTGAACGGAAGTCATGGCCAATTGACGAAAAAAGCCAAGACAAATTGTCCAGGTTAATTTTACCCCTTGGATGGCCGTTGTTACTGTCTCCCATTTATGCTCCATGCAAACGTGTCTTTTTACAATGACGAACTAGAGTCGTACCGGTTGGAGGTTCTCGCTGGGGAACATCTTCATTTTTTCAACATACGTATTCGAGGGTAATAGCTACGTATGTTGAAAAAATGAAGATATTAGACTATTTTATGATTGCATATGGTAAAGAATGTGATTAAAGGCTTTTTTCCTATTTCAAAAGTTTTAGTTTTCAAGGGTAATAGCTACGTATGTTGAAAAAATGAAGATATTAGACAATTTTATGATTGCAAATGGCAAAGAATGTGATTAAAGGCTCTTTTCCTATGTAAAAAGTTTCAGTTTTTGAGGGTAATAGCTACGTATGTTGAAAAATTAATATATTAGACTATTTTATGATTGCACATGGTAAAGAATGTGATTAAAGGCTCTTTTCCTATTTCAAAAGTTTTAGTTTTCGAGGGTTATAGCTACGTATGTTGAAAAAAAGAAGATATTAGACTATTTTATGATTGCACATTTTAAAGAATGTGATTAAAGGCTCTTTTCCTATTTCAAAAGTTTTAGTTTTCGAGGGTAATAGCTACGTATGTTGAAAAAATGAAGATATTAGACTATTTTATGATTGCAAATGGTAAAGAATGTGATTATAGGTTCTCTTCCTATTTCAAAAGTTTTTGTTTTCGAGGGTAATAGCTACGTATGTTGAAAAAATGAAGATATTAGACTATTTTATGATTGCAAATGGTGAAGAATGTGATTAAAGGCTCTTTTCCTATGTCAAAAGTTTTAGTTTTCGAGGTTAATAGCTACGTATGTTGAAAAGTGAAGATATTAGACTATTTTATGATTGCAAATGGTAAAGAATGTGTTTAAAGGCTCTTTTCCTATGACAAAAGTTTTAGTTTTCGAGGGCAATAGCTACGTATGTTGAAAAATGAAGATATTACACTATTTTATGATTACAAATGGTAAAGAATGTGATTAAAGGCTCTTTTCCTATTTCAAAAGTTTTAGTTTTCGAGGGTAATAGCTACGTATGTTGAAAAAATGAAGATATTAGACAATTTTATGATTGCATATGGTAAAGAATGTGATTAAAGGCTCTTTTCCTATGTCAAAAGTTTTAGTTTTCGAGGGTAATGGCTACGTATGTGGAAAAAATGAAGATATTAGACTATTTTATGATTGCACATGGTAAAGAATGTGATTAAAGGCTCTTTTTCTATTTCAAAAGTTTTAGTTTTCGAGGGTAATAGCTAAGTATGTTAAAAAAATGAAGATATTAGACTATTTTATGATTGCAAATGGTAAAGAATGTGATTAAAGGCTCTTTTCCTATGTCAAAAGTTTTAGTTTTCGAGGGTAATAGCTAAGTATGTTGAAAAAATGAAGATATTAGACTATTTATGATTGCAAATTGTAAAGAATATGATTAAAGGCTCTTTTCCTATTTCAAAAGTTTTAGTTTTCGAGGTTAATAGCTACGTATGTTGAAAAAATGAAGATATTAGACTATTTTATGATTGCAAATGTTAAAGAATGTGATTAAAGGCTCTTTTCCTATTTCAAAAGTTTTAGTTTTCGAGGGTAATAGCTACGTATGTTGAAAAAATGAAGATATTAGACTATTTTATGATTGCAAGTGGTAAAGAATGTGATTAAAGGCTCTTTTCCTATTTCAAAAGTTTTAGTTTTCGAGGGTAATAGCTACTTATGTTAAAAAAATGAAGATATTAGACAATTTTATGATTGCACATGGTAAAGAATGTGATTAAAGGCTCTTTTCCTATGTCAAAAGTTTTAGTTTTCAAAGGTAATAGCTACGTATGTTGAAAAATTGAAGATATTAGACTATTTTATGATTGCAAATGGTAAAGAATGTGATTAAAGGCTCTTTTCCTATTTCAAAAGTTTTAGTTTTCAAGGGTAATAGCTTTGTCTGTGGAAAAAATGAAGATATTAGACAATTTTATGATTGCACATGGTAAAGAATATGATTAAAGGCTCTTTTCCTATGTCAAAAGTTTTATTTTTCGAGGGTAATAGCTACGTATGTTGAAAAATGAAGATATTAGACTATTTTATGATTGCACATGGTAAAGAATGTGATTAAAGGCTCTTTTCCTATTTCAAAAGTTTTAGTTTTCAAGGGTAATAGCTTTGTCTGTGGAAAAAATGAAAATATTAGACAATTTTATGATTGCACATGGTAAAGAATGTGATTAAAGGCTCTTTTCCTGTGTCAAAAGTTTTAGTTTTCGAGGGTAATAGCTACGTATGTTGAAAAAATGAAGATATTAGACTATTTTATGATTGCAAATGGTAAAGAATGTGATTAAAGGCTCTTTTCCTCTGTCAAAAGTCTTAGTTTTTGAGGGTAATAGCTACATATGTTGAAAAAATGAAGATATTAGACTATTTTATGATTGTAAATGGTAAAGAATGTGATTAAAGGCTCTTTTCCTATGTCAAAAGTTTTAGTTTTCGAGGGTAATAGCTACGTATGTTGAAAAAATTAAGATATTAGACTATTTTATGATTGCAAATGGTAAAGAATGTGATTAAAGGCTCTTTCCCTATTTCAAAAGTTTTAGTTTTCAAGGGTAATAGCTACGTATGTTGAAAAAATGAAGATATTAGACTATTTTAAGATTGGAAATGGTAAAGAATGTGATTAAAAGGTCTTTTCCTATGTCAAAAGTTTTTTTTTTTCGAGGGTAATAGCTACGTGTGTTGAAAAAATGAAGATATTAGACTATTTTATGAGTGCAAATGGTAAAGAATGTGATTAAAGGGTCTTTTCCTATTTCAAAAGTTTTAGTTTTCAATGGTAATAGCTACGTATGTTGAAAAAATGAAGATATTAGACAATTTTATGATTGCATATGGTAAAGAATGTGATTAAAGGCTCTTTTCCTATGTCAAAAGTTTTAGTTTTCGAGGGTACATACGTAGCTATTACCCTCGAAAACTGAAACTTTTTACATAGGAAAAGAGCCTTTAATCACATTCTTTCCCATTTGCAATCATAAAATTGTCTAATATCTTCATTTTTTCAACATACGTAGCTATTACCCTTGAAAACTAAAACTTTTGAAATAGGAAAAGAGCCTTTAATCACATTCTTTACCATGTGCAATCATAAAATAGTCTAATATCTTCATTTTTTCAACATACGTAGCTATTACCCTCGAATACGTATGTTGAAAAAATGAAGATATAAGACTATTTTATGATTGCACATGGTAAGGAATGTGATTAAAGCCTCTTTTCCTATTTCAAAAGTTTTAGTTTTCGAGCGTAATAGCTAAGTATGTTAAAAAAATTAAGATATTTGACTATTTTATGATTGCACATGGTAAAGAATGTGATTAAAGGCTCTTTTCCCATTTCAAAAGTTTTAGTTTTCGAGGGTAATAGCTACGTATGTTGAAAAAATGAAGATATTAGAATATTTTATGATTGCACATGGTAAAGAATGTGATTAAAGGCTCTTTTCCTATTTCAAAAGTTTTAGTTTTTGAGGGTAATAGCTACGTATGTTGAAAAAATGAAGATATTAGACTATTTTATGATTGCAAATGGTAAAGAATGTGATTAAAGGCTGTTTCCCTATTTCAAAAGTTTTAGTTTTCGAGGGTAATAGCTATGTCTGTTGAAAAAATGAAGATATTAGACTATTTTATGATTACACATGGTAAAGAATGTGATTAAAGGCTCTTTTCCTATGTCAAAAGTTTTAGTTTTCGAGGGTAATAGCTACGTATGTTGAAAAAATGAAGATATTAGACTATTTTATGATTGCAAATGGTAAAGAATGTGATTAAAGGCTCTTTTCCTATGTCAAAAGTTTTAGTTTTCGAGGGTAATAGCTACGTATGTTGAAAAAATTAAGATATTAGAATATTTTATGATTGCAAATGGTAAAGAATGTGATTAAAGGCTCTTTTCCTATGTCAAAAGTTTTAGTTTTCGAGGGTAATAGCTACGTCTGTTGAAAAAATGAAGATATTAGACTATTTTATGATTGCAAATGGTAAAGAATGTGATTAAAGGCTCTTTTCCTATGTCAAAAGTTTTAGTTTTCGAGGGTAATAGCTAAATATGTTGAAAAAATGAAGATATTAGACTATTTTATGATTGCACATGGTAAAGAATGTGATTAAAGGCTCTTTTCCTATTTCAAAAGTTTTAGTTTTCGGGGGTTTTAGCTACGTATGTTGAAAAATTGAAGATATTAGACTATTTTATGATTGCAAATGGTAAAGAATGTGATTAAAGGCTCTTTTCCTATTTCAGAAGTTTTAGTTTTCGAGGGTAATAGCTACGTATGTTGAAAAAATGAAGATATTAGACTATTTTATGATTGCAAATGGTAAAGAATGTGATTAAAGGCTCTTTTCCTATTTCAAAAGTTTTAGTTTTCGAGGGTAATAGCTACGTATGTTGAAAAAAATGAAGATATTAGACTATTTTATGATTGCAAATGGTAAAGAATGTGAGTAAAGGCTCTTTTCCTATTTGAAAAGTTTTAGTTTTCGAGGGTAATAGCTACGTATGTTGAAAAAATGAAGATATTAGACTATTTTATGATTGCAAATGGTAAAGAATGTGATTAAATGCTCTTTTCCTATTTCAAAAGTTTTAGTTTTCGAGGGTAATAGCTACGTATGTTGAAAAAATGAACATATTAGACTATTTTATGATTGCAAATGGTACAGAATGTGATTAAAGGCTCTTTTCCTATTTCAAAAGTTTTAGTTTTCGAGGGTAATAGCTACGTATGTTGAAAAAATGAAGATATTAGACTATTTTATGATTGCAAATGGTAAATAATGTGATTAAAGGCTCTTTTCCTATGTCAAAAGTTTTAGTTTTCGAGGGTAATAGCTGCGTATGTTGAAAAAATGAAGATATTAGACTATTTTATGATTGCAAATAGTAAACAATGTGATTAAAGGCTCTTTTTCTATTTCAAAAGTTTTAGTTTTCGAGGGTAATAGCTTTGTCTGTGGAAAAAATGAAGATATTAGAAAATTTTATGATTGCACATGGTAAAGAATGTGATTAAAGGCTCTTTTCCTATTTCAAAAGTTTTAGTTTTCGAGGGTAATAGCTACGTATGTTGAAAAAATGAAGATATTAGACTATTTTATGATTGCAAATGGCAAAGAATGTGATTAAAGGCTCTTTTCCTAAATTAATATATTAGACTATTTTATGATTGCACATGGTAAAGAATGTGATTAAAGGCTCTTTTCCTATGTCAAAAGTTTTAGTTTTCGAGGGTAATAGCTACGTATGTTGAAAAAAAGAAGATATTAGACTATTTTATGATTGCACATTTTAAAGAATGTGATTAAAGGCTCTTTTCCTATTTCAAAAGTTTTAGTTTTCGAGGGTAATAGCTACGTATGTTGAAAAAATGAAGATATTAGACTATTTTATGATTGCAAATGGTAAAGAATGTGATTATAGGTTCTCTTCCTATTTCAAAAGTTTTTGTTTTCGAGGGTAATAGCTACGTATGTTGAAAAAATGAAGATATTAGACTATTTTATGATTGCAAATGGTAAAGAATGTGATTAAAGGCTCTTTTCCTATGTCAAAAGTTTTAGTTTTCGAGGTTAATAGCTACGTATGTTGAAAAAGTGAAGATATTAGACTATTTTATGATTGCAAATGGTAAAGAATGTGTTTAAAGGCTCTTTTCCTATGACAAAAGTTTTAGTTTTCGAGGGCAATAGCTACGTATGTTGAAAAAATGAAGATATTACACTATTTTATGATTACAAATGGTAAAGAATGTGATTAAAGGCTCTTTTCCTATTTCAAAAGTTTTAGTTTTCGAGGGTAATAGCTACGTATGTTGAAAAAATGAAGATATTAGACAATTTTATGATTGCATATGGTAAAGAATGTGATTAAAGGCTCTTTTCCTATGTCAAAAGTTTTAGTTTTCGAGGGTAATAGCTACGTATGTGGAAAAAATGAAGATATTAGACTATTTTATGATTGCACATGGTAAAGAATGTGATTAAAGGCTCTTTTTCTATTTCAAAAGTTTTAGTTTTCGAGGGTAATAGCTAAGTATGTTAAAAAAATGAAGATATTAGACTATTTTATGATTGCAAATGGTAAAGAATGTGATTAAAGGCTCTTTTCCTATGTCAAAAGTTTTAGTTTTCGAGGGTAATAGCTAAGTATGTTGAAAAAATGAAGATATTAGACTATTTTATGATTGCAAATTGTAAAGAATATGATTAAAGGCTCTTTTCCTATTTCAAAAGTTTTAGTTTTCGAGGTTAATAGCTACGTATGTTGAAAAAATGAAGATATTAGACTATTTTATGATTGCAAATGTTAAAGAATGTGATTAAAGGCTCTTTTCCTATTTCAAAAGTTTTAGTTTTCGAGGGTAATAGCTACGTATGTTGAAAAAATGAAGATATTAGACTATTTTATGATTGCAAGTGGTAAAGAATGTGATTAAAGGCTCTTTTCCTATTTCAAAAGTTTTAGTTTTCGAGGGTAATAGCTACTTATGTTAAAAAAATGAAGATATTAGACAATTTTATGATTGCACATGGTAAAGAATGTGATTAAAGGCTCTTTTCCTATGTCAAAAGTTTTAGTTTTCAAAGGTAATAGCTACATATGTTGAAAAAATGAAGATATTAGACTATTTTATGATTGCAAATGGTAAAGAATGTGATTAAAGGCTCTTTTCCTATTTCAAAAGTTTTAGTTTTCAAGGGTAATAGCTTTGTCTGTGGAAAAAATGAAGATATTAGACAATTTTATGATTGCACATGGTAAAGAATATGATTAAAGGCTCTTTTCCTATGTCAAAAGTTTTATTTTTAGAGGGTAATAGCTACGTATGTTGAAAAATGAAGATATTAGACTATTTTATGATTGCACATGGTAAAGAATGTGATTAAAGGCTCTTTTCCTATTTCAAAAGTTTTAGTTTTCAAGGGTAATAGCTTTGTCTGTGGAAAAAATGAAAATATTAGACAATTTTATGATTGCACATGGTAAAGAATGTGATTAAAGGCTCTTTTCCTGTGTCAAAAGTTTTAGTTTTCGAGGGTAATAGCTACGTATGTTGAAAAAATGAAGATATTAGACTATTTTATGATTGCAAATGGTAAAGAATGTGATTAAAGGCTCTTTTCCTCTGTCAAAAGTCTTAGTTTTTGAGGGTAATAGCTACATATGTGGAAAAAATGAAGATATTAGACTATTTTATGATTGTAAATGGTAAAGAATGTGATTAAAGGCTCTTTTCCTATGTCAAAAGTTTTAGTTTTCGAGGGTAATAGCTACGTATGTTGAAAAAATTAAGATATTAGACTATTTTATGATTGCAAATGGTAAAGAATGTGATTAAAGGCTCTTTCCCTATTTCAAAAGTTTTAGTTTTCAAGGGTAATAGCTACGTATGTTGAAAAAATGAAGATATTAGACTATTTTAAGATTGGAAATGGTAAAGAATGTGATTAAAAGGTCTTTTCCTATGTCAAAAGTTTTTTTTTTTTCGAGGGTAATAGCTACGTGTGTTGAAAAAATGAAGATATTAGACTATTTTATGAGTGCAAATGGTAAAGAATGTGATTAAAGGGTCTTTTCCTATTTCAAAAGTTTTAGTTTTCAATGGTAATAGCTACGTATGTTGAAAAAATGAAGATATTAGACAATTTTATGATTGCATATGGTAAAGAATGTGATTAAAGGCTCTTTTCCTATGTCAAAAGTTTTAGTTTTCGAGGGTAATAGCTACGTATGTGGAAAAAATGAAGATATTAGACTATTTTATGATTGCAAATGGTAAAGAATGTGATTAAAGGCTCTTTTTCTATTTCAAAAGTTTTAGTTTTCGAGGGTAATAGCTAAGTATGTTAAAAAAATGAAGATATTAGACTATTTTATGATTGCAAATGGTAAAGAATGTGATTAAAGGCTCTTTTCCTATGTCAAAAGTTTTAGTTTTCGAGGGTAATAGCTAAGTATGTTGAAAAAATGAAGATATTAGACTATTTTATGATTGCAAATTGTAAAGAATATGATTAAAGGCTCTTTTCCTATTTCAAAAGTTTTAGTTTTCGAGGTTAATAGCTACGTATGTTGAAAAAATGAAGATATTAGACTATTTTATGATTGCAAATGTTAAAGAATGTGATTAAAGGCTCTTTTCCTATTTCAAAAGTTTTAGTTTTCGAGGGTAATAGCTACGTATGTTGAAAAAATGAAGATATTAGACTATTTTATGATTGCAAGTGGTAAAGAATGTGATTAAAGGCTCTTTTCCTATTTCAAAAGTTTTAGTTTTCGAGGGTAATAGCTACTTATGTTAAAAAAATGAAGATATTAGACAATTTTATGATTGCACATGGTAAAGAATGTGATTAAAGGCTCTTTTCCTATGTCAAAAGTTTTAGTTTTCAAAGGTAATAGCTACATATGTTGAAAAAATGAAGATATTAGACTATTTTATGATTGCAAATGGTAAAGAATGTGATTAAAGGCTCTTTTCCTATTTCAAAAGTTTTAGTTTTCGAGGGTAGGCTAATAGCTACGTATGTTGAAAAAATTAAGATATTAGACTATTTTATGATTGCAAATGGTAAAGATTGTGATTAAAGGCTCTTTTTCTATTTCAAAAGTTTTAGTTTTCGAGAGTAATAGCTTTGTCTGTGGAAAAAATGAAGATATTAGACAATTTTATTATTGCACATGGTAAAGAATGTGATTAAAGGCTCTTTTCCTGTGTCAAAAGTTTTATTTTTCGACGGTAATAGCTACGTATGTTGAAAAATGAAGATATTAGACTATTTTATGATTGCACATGGTAAAGAATGTGATTAAAGGCTCTTTTCCTATTTCAAAAGTTTTAGTTTTCAAGGGTAGTAGTTTTGTCTGTGGAAAAAATGAAGATATTAGAGAATTTTATGATTGCACATGGCAAAGAATGTGATTAAAGGCTCTTTTCCTGTGTCAAAAGTTTTAGTTTTAGAGGGTTATAGCTACGTATGTTGAAAAAATGAAGATATTAGACTACTTTATGATTGCAAATGGTAAAGAATGTGATTAAAGGCTCTTTTCCTATGTCAAAAGTCTTAGTTTTCGAGGGTAATAGCTACGTATGTTGAAAAAATGAAGATATTAGACTATTTTATGATTGTAAATGGTAAAGAATGTGATTAAAGGCTCTTTTCCTCTGTCAAAAGTTTTAGTTTTCGAGGGTAATAGCTACTTATGTTGAAAAAATTAAGATATTAGACTATTTTATGATTGCAAATGGTAAAGAATGTGATTAAAGGCTCTTTCCCTATTTCAAAATTTTAGTTTTCGAGGGTAATAGCTACGTATGTTGAAAAAATGAAGATATTAGACTATTTTATGATTGCAAATGGTAAAGAATGTGATTAAAGGCTCTTTTCTTATGTCAAAAGTTATATTTTTCGAGGGTAATAGCTACGTATGTTGAAAAATGAAGATATTAGACTATTTTATGATTGCAAATGGTAAAGAATGTGATTAAAGGCTCTTTTCCTATGTCAAAAGTTTTAGTTTTCGAGGGTAATAGCTACGTATGTTGAAAAAATGAAGATATTAGACTATTTTATGATTGCAGATGGTAAAGAATGTGATTAAAGGCTCTTTTCCTATGTCAAAAGTTTTAGTTTTCGAGGGTAATAGCTACGTATGTTGAAAAAATGAAGATATTAGACTATTTTATGATTGCAAATGGTAAAGAATGTGATTAAAGGCTCTTTTTCTATTTCAAAAGTTTTAGTTTTCAAGGGTAATAGCTTTGTCTGTGGAAAAAATGAAGATATTAGACAATTTTATGATTGCACATGGTAAAGAATATGATTAAAGGCTCTTTTCCTATGTCAAAAGTTTTATTTTTCGAGGGTAATAGCTACGTATGTTGAAAAATGAAGATATTAGACTATTTTATGATTGCACATGGTAAAGAATGTGATTAAAGGCTCTTTTCCTATTTCAAAAGTTTTAGTTTTCAAGGGTAATAGCTTTGTCTGTGGAAAAAATGAAAATATTAGACAATTTTATGATTGCACATGGTAAAGAATGTGATTAAAGGCTCTTTTCCTGTGTCAAAAGTTTTAGTTTTCGAGGGTAATAGCTACGTATGTTGAAAAAATGAAGATATTAGACTATTTTATGATTGCAAATGGTAAAGAATGTGATTAAAGGCTCTTTTCCTATGTCAAAAGTCTTAGTTTTTGAGGGTAATAGCTACATATGTTGAAAAAATGAAGATATTAGACTATTTTATGATTGTAAATGGTAAAGAATGTGATTAAAGGCTCTTTTCCTATGTCAAAAGTTTTAGTTTTCGAGGGTAATAGCTACGTATGTTGAAAAAATTAAGATATTAGACTATTTTATGATTGCAAATGGTAAAGAATGTGATTAAAGGCTCTTTCCCTATTTCAAAAGTTTTAGTTTTCAAGGGTAATAGCTACGTATGTTGAAAAAATGAAGATATTAGACTATTTTAAGATTGGAAATGGTAAAGAATGTGATTAAAAGGTCTTTTCCTATGTCAAAAGTTTTTTTTTTCGAGGGTAATAGCTACGTGTGTTGAAAAAATGAAGATATTAGACTATTTTATGAGTGCAAATGGAAAGAATGTGATTAAAGGGTCTTTTCCTATTTCAAAAGTTTTAGTTTTCAATGGTAATAGCTACGTATGTTGAAAAAATGAAGATATTAGACAATTTTATGATTGCATATGGTAAAGAATGTGATTAAAGGCTCTTTTCCTATGTCAAAAGTTTTAGTTTTCGAGGGTAATAGCTACGTATGTGGAAAAAATGAAGATATTAGACTATTTTATGATTGCACATGGTAAAGAATGTGATTAAAGGCTCTTTTTCTATTTCAAAAGTTTTAGTTTTCGAGGGTAATAGCTAAGTATGTTAAAAAAATGAAGATATTAGACTATTTTATGATTGCAAATGGTAAAGAATGTGATTAAAGGCTCTTTTCCTATGTCAAAAGTTTTAGTTTTCGAGGGTAATAGCTAAGTATGTTGAAAAAATGAAGATATTAGACTATTTTATGATTGCAAATTGTAAAGAATATGATTAAAGGCTCGTTTCCTATTTCAAAAGTTTTAGTTTTCGAGGTTAATAGCTACGTATGTTGAAAAAATGAAGATATTAGACTATTTTATGATTGCAAGTGGTAAAGAATGTGATTAAAGGCTCTTTTCCTATTTCAAAAGTTTTAGTTTTCGAGGGTAATAGCTACTTATGTTAAAAAAATGAAGATATTAGACAATTTTATGATTGCACATGGTAAGGAATGTGATTAAAGGCTCTTTTCCTATGTCAAAAGTTTTAGTTTTCAAAGGTAATAGCTACGTATGTTGAAAAAATGAAGATATTAGACTATTTATGATTGCAAATGGTAAAGAATGTGATTAAAGGCTCTTTTCCTATTTCAAAAGTTTTAGTTTTCGAGGGTAGGCTAATAGCTACGTATGTTGAAAAAATTAAGATATTAGACTATTTTATGATTGCAAATGGTAAAGATTGTGATTAAAGGCTCTTTTTCTATTTCAAAAGTTTTAGTTTTCGAGAGTAATAGCTTTGTCTGTGGAAAAAAATGAAGATATTAGACATTTTTATTATTGCACATGGTAAAGAATGTGATTAAAGGCTCTTTTTCTATTTCAAAAGTTTTAGTTTTCGAGGGTAATAGCTAGGACTGTGGAAAAAATGAAGATATTAGACTATTTTATGATTGCACATGGTAAAGAATGTGATTAAAGGCTCTTTTCCTATGTCAAAATTTTAGTTTTCAAGGGTAATAGCTACTTATGTTGAAAAAATGAAGATATTAGACTATTTTATGATTGAAAATGGTAAAGAATGTGATTAAAGGCTTTTTTCCTATGTCAAAAGTTTTAGTTTTCCAGGGTAATAGCTACGTATGTTGAAAAAAATGAAGATATTAGACTATTTTATGATTGCAAATGGTAAAGAATGTGATTAAAGGCTCTTTTCCTATTTCAAAAGTTTTAGTTTTCGAGGGTAATAGGTTTTTCTGTGGAAAAAATGAAGATATTAGACAATTTTATGATTGCACATGGTAAAGAATGTGATTAAAGGCTCTTTTCCTATGTCAAAAGTTTTATTTTTAAGGATAATAGCTACGTATGTTGAAAAAATGAAGATATTAGACTATTTTATGATTGCACATGGTAAAGAATGTGATTAAAGGCTCTTTTCCTATATCAAAGTTTTAGTTTTCGAGGGTAATAGTTTTGTCCGTGGAAAAAATGAAGATATTAGAGAATTTTATGATTGCACATGGTAAAGAATGTGATTAAAGGCTCTTTTCCTATTTCAAAAGTTTTAGTTTTCGAGCGTAATAGCTACGTATGTTGAAAAAATGAAGATATTAAGACTATTTTATGACTGCAAGTGGTAAAGAATGTGATTAAAGGCTCTTTTCCTATTTCAAAAGTCTTAGGTTTCGAGGGTAAAAGCTACGTATGTTGAAAAAATGAAGATATTAGACTATTTTATGATTGCAAATGATAAAGAATGTGATTAAAGGCTCTTTTCCTATTTCAAAAGTTTTAGTTTTCGAGGGTAATAGCTACTTATGTTGAAAAAATGAAGATATTAGACAATTTTATGATTGCACATGGTAAAGAATGTGATTAAAGGCTCTTTTTCTATGTCAAAAGTTTTAGTTTTCAAGGTAATAGCTACGTATGTTGAAAAAATGAAGATATTAGACTATTTTATGATTGCAAATGGTAAAGAATGTGATTAAAGGCTCTTTTCCTATTTCAAAAGTTTTAGTTTTCGAGGGTAATAGCTACGTATGTTGAAAAAATTAAGATATTAGACTATTTTATGATTGCAAATGGTAAAGAATGTGATTAAAGGCTCTTTTCCTATGTCAAAAGTTTTAGTTTTCGAGGGTAATAGCTACGTATGTTGAATAAATGAAGATATTAGACAATTTTATGATTGCACATGGTAAAGAATGTGATTAAAGGCTCTTTTGCTATTTCAGAAGTTTTAGTTTTCGAGGGTAATAGCTACGTATGTTGAAAAAATGAAGATATTAGACTATTTTATGATTGCAAATGGTAAAGAATGTGATTAAAGGCTCTTTTTCTATTTCAAAAGTTTTAGTTTTCGAGGGTAATAGCTAGGTCTGTGGAAAAAATGAAGATATTAGACTATTTTATGATTGCACATGGTAAAGAATGTGATTAAAGGCTCTTTTCTATGTCAAAAGTTTTAGTTTTCCAGGGTAATAGCTACGTATGTTGAAAAAATGAAGATATTAGACTATTTTATGATTGCAAATGGTAAAGAATGTGAATAAAGGCTCTTTTCCTATTTCAAAAGTTTTAGTTTTCGAGGGTAATAGCTTTTTCTGTGGAAAAAATGAAGATATTAGACAATTTTATGATTGCACATGTAAAGAATGTGATTAAAGGCTCTTTTCTTATGTCAAAATTTTTATTTTTAAAGGATAATAGCTACGTATGTTGAAAAAATGAAGATATTAGACTATTTTATGATTGCACATGGTAAAGAATGTGATTAAAGGCTCTTTTCCTATATCAAAAGTTTTAGTTTTCGAGGGTAATAGTTTTGTCTGTGGAAAAAATGAAGATATTAGAGAATTTTATGATTGCACATGGTAAAGAATGTGATTAAAGGCTCTTTTCCTATGTCAAAAGTTTTAGTTTTCGAGCGTAATAGCTACGTATGTTGAAAAAATGAAGATATTAGACTATTTTATGACTGCAAATGGTAAAGAATGTGATTAAAGGCTCTTTTCCTATTTCAAAAGTCTTAGTTTTCGAGGGTAATAACTACGTATGTTGAAAAAATGAAGATATTAGACTATTTTATGATTGCAAATGTTAAAGAATGTGATTAAAGGCTCTTTTCCTATGTCAAAAGTTTTAGTTTTCGAGGGTAATAGCTACGTATGTTGAAAAAATGAAGATATTAGACTATTTTATGATTGCAAATGGTAAAGAATGTGATTAAAGGCTCTTTTCCTATTTCAAAAGTTTTAGTTTTCGAGGGTAATAGCTACGTGTGTTGAAAAAATGAAGATATTAGACTATTTTATGATTGCAAATGGTAAAGAATGTGATTAAAGGGTCTTTTCCTATGTCAAAAGTTTTAGTTTTTGAGGGTAATAGCTACGTATGTTGAAAAAATGAAGATGTTAGACTATTTTGTGATTGCAAATGGTAAAGAATGTGATGAAAGGCTCTTTTCTTATGTCAAAAGTTTTAGTTTTTGAGGGTAATAGCTACGTATGTTGAAAAAATGAAGATATTAGACTATTTCATGATTGCAAATGGTAAAGAATGTGATTAAAGGCTCTTTTCCTATTTCAAAAGCTTTAGTTTTTGAGGGTAATAGTTACGTATGTTGAAAAAATGAAGATATTAGACTATTTTATGATTGCAAATGGTAAAGAATGTGATTAAAGGCTCTTTTCTGTATCAAAAGTTTTAGTTTTCGAGGTCAATAGCTACGTATGTTGAAAAAATGAAGATATTAGACTATTTTATGATTGCACATGGTAAAGAATGTGGTTAAAGGCTCTTTTCCTATTTCAAAAGTTTTAGTTTTCAAGGGTAAAAGCTACGTATGTTGAAAAAATGAAGATATTAGACTATTTTATGATTGCAAATGGTAAAAATGTGATTAAAGGCTCTTTTCCTATGTCAAAAGTTTTAGTTTTCGAGGGTAATAGCTACGTATGTTGAACAAATGAAGATATTAGACTATTTTATGATTGCAAACGGTAAAGTATGTGATTAAAGGCTCTTTTCCTATTTCAAAAGTTCTAGTTTTCGAGGGTAATAGGTACGTATGTTGAAAAAATGAAATATTAGACTATTTTATGATTGCAAATGGTAAAGAATGTGATTAAAGACTCTTTTCCTATTTCAAAAGTTTTAGTTTTCGAGGGTAATAGCTACGTCTGTTGAAAAAATGAAGATATTAGACTATTTTATGATTGCAAATTGTAAAGAATGTGATTAAAGGCTCTTTTCCTCTGTCAAAAGTTTTAGCTTTCGAGGGTAATAGCTACGTATGTTGAAGAAATGAAGATATTAGACAATTTTATGATTGCATATGGTAAAGAATGTGATTAAAGGCTCTTTTCCTATTTCAAAAGTTTTAGTTTTCGAGGGTAATAGCTACGTATGTTGAAAAAATGAAGATATTAGACTCTTTTATGATTGCAAATGGTAAAGAATGTGATTAAAGGCTCTTTTCCTATGTCAAAAGTTTTAGTTTTCGAGGGTAATAGCTACGTATGTTGAAAAAATGAAGATATTAGACCATTTTATGATTGCGAATGGTAAAAAATGTGATTAAAGGCTCTTTTCCTATATCAAAAGTATTAGTTTTCGAGGGTAATCGCTACGTATGTTGAAAAATGAAGATATTAGACAAATTTATTATTGCACATGGTAAAGAATGTGATTAAAGGCTCTTTTCCTATTTCAAAAGTTTTAGTTTTCGAGGGTAATAGCTACGTGTTGAAAAAATGAAGATATTAGACTATTTTATGATTGCAAATGGTAAAGAATGTGATTAAAGGCTCTTTTCCTATTTCAAAAGTTATAGGTTTCGAGGGTAATTGCTTTGTCTGTGGAAAAAATGAAGATATTAGACAACTTTATGATTGCACATGGTAAAGAATATGATTAAAGGCTCTTTTTCTATTTCAAAAGTTTTAGTTTTCGAGGGTAATAGCTAGGTCTGTGGAAAAAAATGAAGATATTAGACTATTTTATGATTGCACATGGTAAAGAATGTGATTAAAGGCTCTTTTCCCTATTTCAAAAGTTTTAGTTTTCGAGGGTAATAGCTACGTATGTTGAAAAAATAAAGATATTAGACTATTTTATGATTGCAAATGGTAAAAAATGTGATTAAAGGCTCTTTTCCTATGTCAAAAGTTTTAGTTTTCGAGGGTAATAGCTACGTATGTTGAAAAAATTAAGATATTAGACTATTTTATTATTGCAAATGATAAAGAATGTGATTAAAGGCTCTTTTCCTATTTCAAAAGTTTTAGTTTTCGAGGTAATAGCTACGTATATTGAAAAAATAGAGATATTAGACTATTTTATGATTGCAAATGGTAAAGAATGTGATTAAAGGCTCTTTTCCTATTTCAAAAGTTTTAGTTTCGAGGGTAATAGCTTTGTCTGTGGAAAAAATGAAGATATTAGACTATTTTATGATTGCAAATGGTAAAGAATGTGATTAAAGGCTTTTTTCCTATGTCAAAAGTTTAGTTTTCGAGGGTAATAGCTACGTATGTTGAAAAAATGATAATATCAGACTATTTTATTATTGCACATGGTAAAGAATGTGATTAAAGGCTCTTTTCCTATTTCAAAAGTTTTAGTTTTCGAGGGTAATAGCTACGTATGTTGAAAAAATGAAGATATTAGACTATTTTATGATTGCAGATGGTAAAGAATGTGATTAAAGGCTCTTTTCCCATGTCAAAAGTTTTAGTTTTCGAGGCTATGTCAAAAAGTATGTTGAAAAAATGAAGATATTAGACTATTTTATGATTGCAAATGGTAAAGAATGTGATTAAAGGCTCTTTTCCTATTTAAAAAGTTTTAGTTTTCAAGGGTAATAGCTTTGTCTGTGGAAAAAATGAAGATATTAGACAATTCTATGATTGCATATGGTAAAGAATATGATTAAAGGCTCTTTTCCTGTGTCAAAAGTTTTATTTTTCGAGGGTAATACGTACTTATGTTGAAAAACTGAAGATATTAGACTATTTTATGATTGCACATGGTAAAGAATGTGATTAAAGGCTCTTTTCCTATTTCAGAAGTTTTAGTTTTCGAGGGAAATAGCTACGTATGTTGAAAAAATGAAGATATTAGACTATTTTATGATTGCACATGGTAAAGAATGTGATTAATGGCTCTTTTCCTATTTCAAAAGTTTTAGTTTTCGAGGGTAATAGCTACGTATGTTGAAAAAACGAAGATATTAGACTATTTTATGATTGCAAATGGTAAAGATAGTGATTAAAGGCTCTTTTCCTATGTCAAAAGTTTTAGTTTTCGAGGGTAATAGCTACGTATGTTGAAAAAATGAAGATATTAGACTATTGTGTGATTGCAAATGGTAAAGAGTGTGATTAAAGGCTCTTTTCCTATTTCAAAAGTTTTAGTTTTCGAGGGTAATACCTACGTATGTTGAAAAAATGAAGATATTAGACTATTTTATGATTGCAAATGGTAAAGAATGTGATTAAGGGCTCTTTTCCTATGTCAAAAGTTTTACTTTTCGAGGGTAATAGCTACATATGTTGAAAAAATGAAGATATTAGACTATTTTGTGATTGCAAATGGTAAAGAATGTGATTAAAGGCTCTTTTCCTATGTCAAAAGTTTTAGTTTTCGAGGGTAATAGCTACGTATGTTGAAAAAATGAAGATATTAGACTATTTTATGATTGCAAATGGTAAAGAATGTGATTAAAGGCTCTTTTCCTATTTCAAAAGTTTTAGTTTTTGAGGGTAATAGCTACGTATGTTGAAAAAATGAAGATATTAGACTATTTTATGATTGCAAATGGTAAAGAATGTGATTAAAGGCTCTTTTCCTATGTCAAAAGTTTTAGTTTTCGAGGGTAATAGCTACGTATGTTGAAAAAATGAAGATATAGACTATTTTATGATTGCAAATGGTAAAGAATGTGCTTAAAGGCTCTTTTCCTATTTCAAAAGTTTTAGTTTTCGAGGGTAATAGCTACGTATGTTGAAAAAATGAAGATATTAGACTATTTTATGATTGCAAATTGTAAAGAATGTGATTAAAGGCTCTTTTCCTATGTCAAAAGTCTTAGCTTCCGAGGGTAATAGCTACGTATGTTGAAAAAATGAAGATATTAGACTATTTTATTATTGCACATGGTAAAGAATGTGATTAAAGGCTCTTTTCCTATGTCAAAAGTTTTAGTTTTCGAGGGTAATAGCTACGTATGTTGAAAAAATTAAGATATTAGACTATTTTATTATTGCAAATGGTAAAGAATGTGATTAAAGTCTTTTCCTATGTCAAAAGTTTTAGTTTTCGAGGGTAATAGCTACGTATGTTGAAAAAATGAAGATATTAGACTATTTTATGATTGCAAATGGTAAAGAATGTGATTAAAGGCTCTTTTCCTATTTCAAAAGTTTTAGTTTTCGTGGTAATAGCTACGTATATTGAAAAAATGAAGATATTAGACTATTTTATTATTGCAAATGGTAAAGAATGTGATTAAAGGCTCTTTTCCTATTTCAAAAGTTTTAGTTTTCGAGGTAATAGCTACGTATATTGAAAAAATGAAGATATTAGACTATTTTATGATTGCAAATGGTAAAGAATGTGATTAAAGGCTCTTTTCCTATTTCAAAAGTTTTAGTTTTCGAGGTAATAGCTACGTATATTGAAAAAATGAAGATATTAGACTATTTTATGATTGCAAATGGTAAAGAATGTGATTAAAGGCTCTTTTCCTATTTCAAAAGTTT
The DNA here is from genome assembly GCF_032884065.1 of Artemia franciscana. Taxonomy (NCBI): domain Eukaryota; kingdom Metazoa; phylum Arthropoda; class Branchiopoda; order Anostraca; family Artemiidae; genus Artemia; species Artemia franciscana. Next base: position 22,403 of record NW_027065137.1, read on the forward strand.
TAGTTTTCGAGGGTAATAGCTACGTATGTTGAAAAAATGAAGATATTAGACTATTTTATGATTGCAAATTTAAAGAATGTGATTAAAGGCTCTTTTCCTATGTCAAAAGTTTTAGTTTTCGAGGGTAATAGCTACGTATGTTGAAAAAATGAAGATATTAGACTATTTTATGATTGCAAATGGTAAAGAATGTGATTAAAGGCTCTTTTCCTATTTCAAAAGTTTTAGTTTTCGAGGGTAATAGCTACGTGTGTTGAAAAAATGAAGATATTAGACTATTTTATGATTGCAAATGGTAAAGAATATGATCAAGGGTCTTTTCCTATTTCAAAAGTTTTAGTTTTCGAGGGTAATAGCTACGTATGTTGAAAAAATGAAGATATTAGACAATTTTATGATTGCACATGGTAAAGAATGTGATTAAAGGCTCTTTTCCTATGTCAAAAGTTTTAGTTTTCGAGGGTAATAGCTACGTATGTTGAAAAATGAAGATGTTAGACTATTTTGTGATTGCAAATGGTAAAGAATGTGATGAAAGGCTCTTTTCCTATGTCAAAAGTTTTAGTTTTCGAGGGTA
>NW_027065138.1:0-23032 GCF_032884065.1 Artemia franciscana
TTTCAAGGGTAATAGCAACGTATGTTGAAAAAATGAAGATAATAGACTATTTTATGATTGCAAATGTAAAGAATGTGATTAAAGGCTCTTTTCCAATGTTTTAGTTTTCGAGGGTAATAGCTACGTATGTTGAAAAAATGAAGATATTAGACTATTTTATGATTGCAAATGGTAAAGAATGTGATTAAAGGCTCTTTTCCTATGTCAAAAGTTTTAGTTTTCGAGGGTAATAGCTATGTCTGTGGAAAAAATGAAGATATTAGACTATTTTATGATTGCACATGGTAAAGAATGTGATTAAAGGCTCTTTTCCTATTTCAAAAGTTTTAGTTTTCGAGGGTAATAGCTACGTATGTTGAAAAAATGAAGATATTAGACAATTTTATGATTGCAAATGGTAAAGAATGTGATTAAAGGCTCTTTTCCTATTTCAAAAGTTTTAGTTTTCGAGGGTAATAGCTTTGTCTGTGGAAAAAATGAAGTTATTAGACAATTTTATGATTGCACATGGTAAAGAATGTGATTAAAGGCTCTTTTCCTATTTCAAAAGTTTTAGTTTTTGCGGGTAATAGCTACGTATGTTGAAAAAATGAAGATATTAGACTATTTTATGATTGCACATGGTAAAGAATGTGATTAAAGGCTCTTTTCCTATGTCAAAAGTTTTAGTTTTCGAGGGTAATAGCTACGTATGTTGAAAAAATGAAGATATTAGACTATTTTATGATTGCAAATGGTAAAGAATGTGATTAAAGGCTCTTTTCCTATTTCAAAAGTTTTAGTTTTCGAGGGTAATAGCTACGTATGTTGAAAAAATGAAGATATTAGACAATTTTATGATTGCAAATGGTAAAGAATGTGATTAAAGGCTCTTTTCCTATTTTAAAAGTTTTAGTTTTCAAGGGTAATAGCTACGTATGTTGAAAAAATGAAGATATTAGACTATTTTATGATTGCAAATGGTAAAGAATGTGATTAAAGGCTTTTTTCCTATGTCAAAAGTTTTAGTTTTCGAGGGTAATAGCTAAGTATGTTGAAAAAATGAAGATATTAGACTATTTTATGATTGCATATGGTAAAGAATGTGATTAAAGGCTCTTTTCCTATTTCAAAAGTTTTTGTTTTCGAGGGTAATAGCTACGTATGTTGAAAAAATGAAAATATTAGACTATTTTATGATTGCAAATGGTAAAGAATGTGATTAAAGGCTCTTTTCCTATTTCAAAAATTTTAGTTTTCGAGGGTTATAGCTACGTATGTTGAGAAAATGAAGATATTAGACTATTTTATGATTGCACATGGTAAAGAATGTGATTAAAGGCCTTTTCCTATGTCAAAAGCTTTAGTTTTCGAGGGTAATAGCTACGTATGTTGAAAAAATGAAGATATTAGACTATTTTATGATTGCAAATGGTAAAGAATGTGATTAAAGGCTCTTTTCCTATTTCAAAAGTTTTAGTTTTCGAGGTTAATAGCTACGTATGTTGAAAAAATTAAGATATTAGACAATTTTATGATTGCAAATGGTAAAGAATGTGATTAAAGGCTCTTTTCCTATTTTAAAAGTTTTAGTTTTCGAGGGTAATAGCTACGTTTGTTGAAAAAATGAAGATATTAGACTATTTTATGATTGCAAATGGTAAAGAATGTGATTAAAGGCTTTTTTCCTATGTCAAAAGTTTTAGTTTTCGAGGGTAATAGCTACGTATGTTGAAAAAATGAAAAATATTAGACTATTTTATGATTGCATATGGTAAAGAATGTGATTAAAGGCTCTTTTCCTATTTCAAAAGTTTTAGTTTTCGAGGGTAATAGCTACGTATGTTGAAAAAATGAAGATATTAGACTATTTTATGATTGCAAATGGTAAAGAATGTGATTAAAGGCTCTTTTCCTATTTCAAAAGTTTTAGTTTTCGAGGGTAATAGCTACGTATGTTGAAAAAATGAAGATAATAGACTATTTTATGATTGCAAATGGTAAAGAATGTGATTAAAGGCTCTTTTCCAATGTTTTAGTTTTCGAGGGTAATAGCTACGTATGTTGAAAAAATGAAGATATTAGACTATTTTATGATTGCAAATGGTAAAGAATGTGATTAAAGGCTCTTTTCCTATGTCAAAAGTTTTAGTTTTCGAGGGTAATAGCTATGTCTGTGGAAAAAATGAAGATATTAGACTATTTTATGATTGCACATGGTAAAGAATGTGATTAAAGGTTCTTTTCCTATTTCAAAAGTTTTAGTTTTCGAGGGTAATAGCTACGTATGTTGAAAAAATGAAGATATTAGACAATTTCATGATTGCACATGGTAAAGAATGTGATTAAAGGCTCTTTTCCTATTTTAAAAGTTTTAGTTTTCGAGGGTAATAGCTTTGTCTGTGGAAAAAATGAAGATATTAGACAATTTTATAATTGCACATGGTAAAGAATGTGATTAAAGGCTCTTTTCCTATTTCAAAAGTTTTAGTTTTCGCGGGTAATAGCTACGTATGTTGAAAAAATGAAGATATTAGACTATTTTATGATTGCACATGGTAAATAATGTGATTAAAGGCTCTTTTCCTATGTCAAAAGTTTTAGTTTTCGAGGGTAATAGCTACGTATGTTGAAAAAATGAAGATATTAGACTATTTTATGATTGCAAATGGTAAAAAATGTGATTAAAGGCTCTTTTCCTATTTCAAAAGTTTTAGTTTTCGAGGGTAATAGCTCGAGGGTAAGATATTAGACTATTTTATGATTGCGTATGGTAAAGAATGTGATTAAAGGCTCTTTTCCTATTTCAAAAGTTTTAGTTTTCGAGGGTAATAGCTACGTATGTTGAAAAAATGAAAATATTTGACTATTTTATGATTGCAAATGGTAAAGAATGTGATTAAAGGCTCTTTTCCTATTTCAAAAATTTTAGTTTTCGAGGGTAATAGCTACGTATGTTGAGAAAATGAAGATATTAGACTATTTTATGATTGCACATGGTAAAGAATGTGATTAAAGGCCTTTTCCTATGTCAAAAGCTTTAGTTTTCGAGGGTAAAGAATGTGATTAAGGCTCTTTTCCAATGTTTTAGTTTTCGAGGGTAATAGCTACTTATGTTGAAAAAATGAAGATATTAGACTATTTTATGATTGTAAATGGTAAAGAATGTGATTAAAGGCTCTTTTCCTATTTCAAAAGTTGTAGTTTTCGAGGGTAATAGCTTTGTCTGTGGAAAAAATGAAGATATTAGACAATTTTATGATTGCACATGGTAAAGAATGTGATTAAAGGCTCGTTTCCTATTTCAAAAGTTTTAGTTTTCGAAGGAAATAGCTACGTATGTTGAAAAAATGAAGATATTAGAATAGTTTATGATTGCACATGGTAAAGAATGTGATTAAAGGCTCTTTTTCTATGTCAAAAGTTCTAGTTTTCGAGGGTAATAGCTACGTATGTTGAAAAAATTAAGATATTAGACTATTTTATGATTGCAAATGGTAAAGAATGTGATTAAAGGCTCTTTTCCTATTTCAAAAGTTTTAGTTTTCGAGGGTAATAGCTACGTATGTTGAAAAAATGAAGATATTAGACAATTTTATGATTGCAAATGGTAAAGAATGTGATTAAAGGCTCTTTCCCTATTTTAAAAGTTTTAGTTTTCAAGGGTAATAGCTACGTATGTTGAAAAAATGAAGATATTAGACTATTTTATGATTGCAAATGGTAAAGAATGTGATTAAAGGATTTTTTCCTATGTCAAAATTTTTAGTTTTCGAGGGAAATAGCCACGTATGTTGAAAAAATGAAGATATTAGACTATTTTATGATTGCATATGGTAAAGAATGTGATTAAAGGCTCTTTTCCTATTTCAAAAGTTTTAGTTTTCGAGGGTAATAGCTACGTATGTTGAAAAAATGAAGATATTAGACTATTTTATGATTGCAAATGGTAAAGAATGTGATTAAAGGCTCTTTTCCTATTTCAAAAGTTTTAGTTTTCGAGGGTAATAGCTACGTATGTTGAAAAAATGAAGATATTAGACTATTTTATGATTGCAAATGGTAAAGAATGTGATTAAAGGCTCTTTTCCAATGTCAAAAGTTTTAGTTTTCGAGGGTAATAGCTACGTATGTTGAAAAAATGAAGATATTAGACTATTTTATGATTCCACATGGTAAAGTTTGTGATTAAAGGCTCTTTTCCTATTTCAAAAGTTTTAGTTTTCGAGGGTAATAGCTAGGTCTGTGGAAAAAATGAAGATATTAGACTATTTATGATTGCACATGGTAAAGAATGTGATTAAAATCTCTTTTCCTATTTCAAAAGTTTTAGTTTTCGAGGGTAATAGCTACGTATGTTGAAAAAATGAAGATATTAGACTTTTTTATGATTGCAAATGGTAAAGAATGTAATTAAAGGCTCTTTTCCTATTTCAAAAGTTTTAGTTTTCGAGGGTAATAGCTACGTATGTTGGAAAAATGAAGATATTAGACAATTTTATGATTGCAAATGGTAAAGAATGTTATTAAAGGCTCTTTTCCTATTTTAAAAGTTTTAGTTTTCGAGGGTAATAGCTACGTTTGTTGAAAAAATGAAGATATTAGACTATTTTATGATTGCATATGGTAAAGAATGTGATTAAAGGCTCTTTTCCTATTTCAAAAGTTTTAGTTTTCGAGGGTAATAGCTACGTATGTTGAAAAAATGAAGATATTAGACTATTTTATGATTGCAAATGGTAAAGAATGTGATTAAAGGCTCTTTTCCTATTTCAAAAGTTTTATTTTTCGAGGGTAATAGCTACGTATGTTGAAAAAATGAAAATAATAGACTATTTTATGATTGCAAATGGTAAAGAATGTGATTAAAGGCTCTTTTCCAATGTTTTAGTTTTCGAGGGTAATAGCTACGTATGTTGAAAAAATGAAGATATTAGACTATTTTATGATTGCAAATGGTAAAGAATGTGATTAAAGGCTCTTTTCCTATTTCAAAAGTTTTAGTTTTCCAGGGTAATAGCTATGTCTGTGGAAAAAATGAAGATATTACACTCTTTTGTGATTGCACATGGTAAAGAATGTGATTAAAGGCTCTTTTCCTATTTCAAAAGTTTTAGTTTTCGAGGGTAATAGCTACGTATGTTGAAAAAATGAAGATATTAGACAATTTTATGATTGCAAATGGTAAAGAATGTGATTAAAGGCTCTTTCCCTATTTTAAAAGTTTTAGTTTTCAAGGGTAATAGCTACGTATGTTGAAAAAATGAAGATATTAGACTATTTTATGATTGCAAATGGTAAAGAATGTGATTAAAGGATTTTTTCCTATGTCAAAATTTTTAGTTTTCGAGGGAAATAGCCACGTATGTTGAAAAAATGAAGATATTAGACTATTTTATGATTGCATATGGTAAAGAATGTGATTAAAGGCTCTTTTCCTATTTCAAAAGTTTTAGTTTTCGAGGGTAATAGCTACGTATGTTGAAAAAATGAAGATATTAGACTATTTTATGATTGCAAATGGTAAAGAATGTGATTAAAGGCTCTTTTCCTATTTCAAAAGTTTTAGTTTTCGAGGGTAATAGCTACGTATGTTGAAAAAATGAAGATATTAGACTATTTTATGATTGCAAATGGTAAAGAATGTGATTAAAGGCTCTTTTCCAATGTCAAAAGTTTTAGTTTTCGAGGGTAATAGCTACGTATGTTGAAAAAATGAAGATATTAGACTATTTTATGATTGCACATGGTAAAGTTTGTGATTAAAGGCTCTTTTCCTATTTCAAAAGTTTTAGTTTTCGAGGGTAATAGCTAGGTCTGTGGAAAAAATGAAGATATTAGACTATTTTATGATTGCACATGGTAAAGAATGTGATTAAAATCTCTTTTCCTATTTCAAAAGTTTTAGTTTTCGAGGGTAATAGCTACGTATGTTGAAAAAATGAAGATATTAGACTTTTTTATGATTGCAAATGGTAAAGAATGTGATTAAAGGCTCTTTTCCTATTTCAAAAGTTTTAGTTTTCGAGGGTAATAGCTACGTATGTTGAAAAAATGAAGATATTAGACAATTTTATGATTGCAAATGGTAAAAAATGTGATTAAAGGCTCTTTTCCTATTTTAAAAGTTTTAGTTTTCGAGGGTAATAGCTACGTTTGTTGAAAAAATGAAGATATTAGACTATTTTATGATTGCATATGGTAAAGAATGTGATTAAAGGCTCTTTTCCTATTTCAAAAGTTTTAGTTTTCGAGGGTAATAGCTACGTATGTTGAAAAAATGAAGATATTAGACTATTTTATGATTGCAAATGGTAAAGAATGTGATTAAAGGCTCTTTTCCAATGTTTTAGTTTTCGAGGGTAATAGCTACGTATGTTGAAAAAATGAAGATAATAGACTATTTTATGATTGCAAATGGTAAAGAATGTGATTAAAGGCTCTTTTCCAATGTTTTAGTTTTCGAGGGTAATAGCTACGTATGTTGAAAAAATGAAGATAATAGACTATTTTATGATTGCAAATGGTAAAGAATGTGATTAAAGGCTCTTTTCCTATTTCAAAAGTTTTAGTTTTCGAGGGTAATAGCTATGTCTGTGGAAAAAATGAAGATATTACACTCTTTTGTGATTGCACATGGTAAAGAATGTGATTAAAGGCTCTTTTCCTATTTCAAAAGTTTTAGTTTTCGAGGGTAATAGCTACGTATGTTGAAAAAATGAAGATATTAGACAATTTTATGATTGCACATGGTAAAGAATGTGATTAAAGGCTCTTTTCCTATTTCAAAAGTTTTAGTTTTCGAGGGTAATAGCTTTGTCTGTGGAAAAAATGAAGATATTAGACAATTTTATAATTGCACATGATAAAGAATGTGATTAAAGGCTCTTTTCCTATTTCAAAAGTTTTAGTTTTCGCGGGTAATAGTGACGTATGTTGAAAAAATGAAGATATTAGACTATTTTATGATTGCACGTGGTAAAGAATGTGATTAAAGGCTCTTTTCCTATGTCAAAAGTTTTAGTTTTCGAGTGTAATAGCTACGTATGTTGAAAAAATGAAGATATTAGACTATTTTATGATTGCAAATGGTAAAGAATGTGATTAAAGGCTCTTTTCCTATTTCAAAAGTTTTAGTTTTCGAGGGTAATAGCTCGAGGGTAAGATATTAGACTATTTTATGATTGCGTATGGTAAAGAATGTGATTAAAGGCTCTTTTCCTATTTCAAAAGTTTTAGTTTTCGAGGGTAATAGCTACGTATGTTGAAAAAAATGAAAATATTAGACTATTTTATGATTGCAAATGGTAAAGAATGGGATTAAAGGCTCTTTTCCTATTTCAAAAATTTTAGTTTTCGAGGGTAATAGCTACGTATGTTGAGAAAATGAAGATATTAGACTATTTTATGATTGCACATGGTAAAGAATGTGATTAAAGGCCTTTTCCTATGTCAAAAGCTTTAGTTTTCGAGGGTAAAGAATGTGATTAAGGCTCTTTTCCAATGTTTTAGTTTTCGAGGGTAATAGCTACGTATGTTGAAAAAATGAAGATATTAGACTATTTTATGATTGTAAATGGTAAAGAATGTGATTAAAGGCTCTTTTCCTATTTCAAAAGTTTTAGTTTTCGAGGGTAATAGCTTTGTCTGTGGAAAAAATGAAGATATTAGACAATTTTATGATTGCACATGGTAAAGAATGTGATTAAAGGCTCGTTTCCTATTTCAAAAGTTTTAGTTTTCGAGGGAAATAGCTACGTATGTTGAAAAAATGAAGATATTAGAATAGTTTATGATAAATGGTAAAGAATGTGATTAAAGGCTCTTTTCCTATGTCAAAAGTTCTAGTTTTCGAGGGTAATAGCTACGTATGTTGAAAAAATGAAGATATTAGACTATTTTATGATTGCAAATGGTAAAGAATGTGATTAAAGGCTCTTTTCCTATTTCAAAAGTTTTAGTTATCGAGGGTAATAGCTACGTATGTTGAAAAAATGAAGATATTAGACTATTTTATGATTGCAAATGGTAAAGAATGTGATTAAAGGCTCGTTTCCTATTTCAAAAGTTTTAGTTTTCGAGGGAAATAGCTACGTATGTTGAAAAAATGAAGATATTAGAATAGTTTATGATTGCACATGGTAAATAATGTGATTAAAGGCTCTTTTCCTATGTCAAAAGTTCTAGTTTTCGAGGGTAATAGCTACGTATGTTGAAAAAATGAAGATATTAGACTATTTTATGATTGCAAATGGTAAAGAATGTGATTAAAGGCTCTTTTCCTATTTCAAAAGTTTTAGTTTTTGAGGCTAATAGCTACGTATGTTGAAAAAATGAAGATATTAGACAATTTTATCATTGCAAATGGTAAAGAATGTGATTAAAGGCTCTTTCCCTATTTTAAAAGTTTTAGTTTTCAAGGGTAATAGCTACGTATGTTGAAAAAATGAAGATATTAGACTATTTTATGATTGCAAATGGTAAAGAATGTGATTAAAGGATTTTTTCCTATGTCAAAAGTTTTAGTTTTCGAGGGAAATAGCTACGTATGTTGAAAAAATGAAGATATTAGACTATTTTATGATTGCATATGGTAAAAAATGTGATTGAAGGCTCTTTTCCTATTTCAAAAGTTTTAGTTTTCGAGGGTAATAGCTACGTATGTTGAAAAAATGAAGATATTAGACTATTTTATGATTGCAAATGGTAAAGAATGTGATTAAAGGCTCTTTTCCTATGTCAAAAGTTTTAGTTTTCGAGGGAAATAGCTACATATGTTGAAAAAAATGAAGATATTAGACTATTTTATGATTGCATATGGTAAAGAATGTGATTAAAGGCTCTTTTCCTATTTCAAAAGTTTTAGTTTTCGAGGGAAATAGCTACGTATGTTGAAAAAATGAAGATATTAGACTATTTTATGATTGCAAATGGTAAAGAATGTGATTAAAGGCTCTTTTCCAATGTCAAAAGTTTTAGTTTTCGAGGGTAATAGCTACGTATGTTGAAAAAATGAAGATATTAGACTATTTTATGATTGCATATGGTAAAGTTTGTGATTAAAGGCTCTTTTCCTATTTCAAAAGTTTTAGTTTTCGAGGATAATAGCTAGGTCTGTGGAAAAAATGAAGATATTAGACTATTTTATGATTGCACATGGTAAAGAATGTGATTAAAATCTCTTTTCCTATTTCAAAAGTTTTAGTTTTCGAGGGTAATAGCTACGTATGTTGAAAAAATGAAGATATTAGACTTTTTTATGATTGCAAATGGTAAAGAATGTGATTAAAGGCTCGTTTCCTATTTCAAAAGTTTTAGTTTTCGAGGGAAATAGCTACGTATGTTGAAAAAATGAAGATATTAGAATAGTTTATGATAAATGGTAAAGAATGTGATTAAAGGCTCTTTTCCTATGTCAAAAGTTCTAGTTTTCGAGGGTAATAGCTACGTATGTTGAAAAAATGAAGATATTAGACTATTTTATGATTGCAAATGGTAAAGAATGTGATTAAAGGCTCTTTTCCTATTTCAAAAGTTTTAGTTATCGAGGGTAATAGCTACGTATGTTGAAAAAATGAAGATATTAGACAATTTTATCATTGCCAATGGTAAAGAATGTGATTAAAGGCTCTTTCCCTATTTTAAAAGTTTTAGTTTTCAAGGGTAATAGCTACGTATGTTGAAAAAATTAAGATATTAGACTATTTTATGATTGCAAATGGTAAAGAATGTGATTAAAGGATTTTTTCCTATTTCAAAAGTTTTAGTTTTCGAGGGTAATAGCTACGTATGTTGAAAAAATGAAGATATTAGACTATTTTATGATTGCAAATGGTAAAGAATGTGATTAAAGGCTCTTTTCCTATTTCAAAAGTTTTAGTTTTTGAGGGTAATAGCTACGTATGTTGAAAAAATGAAGATATTAGACAATTTTATCATTGCAAATGGTAAAGAATGTGATTAAAGGCTCTTTCCCTATTTTAAGAGTTTTAGTTTTCAAGGGTAATAGCTACGTATGTTGAAAAAATGAAGATATTAGACTATTTTATGATTGCAAATGGTAAAGAATGTGATTAAAGGATTTTTTCCTATGTCAAAAGTTTTAGTTTTCGAGGGAAATAGCTACGTATGTTGAAAAAATGAAGATATTAGACTATTTTATGATTGCATATGGTAAAAAATGTGATTGAAGGCTCTTTTCCTATTTCAAAAGTTTTAGTTTTCGAGGGTAATAGCTACGTATGTTGAAAAAATGAAGATATTAGACTATTTTATGATTGCAAATGGTAAAGAATGTGATTAAAGGCTCTTTTCCTATGTCAAAAGTTTTAGTTTTCGAGGGAAATAGCTACATATGTTGAAAAAATGAAGATATTAGACTATTTTATGATTGCATATGGTAAAGAATGTGATTAAAGGCTCTTTTCCTATTTCAAAAGTTTTAGTTTTCGAGGGAAATAGCTACGTATGTTGAAAAAATGAAGATATTAGACTATTTTATGATTGCATATGGTAAAGAATGTGATTAAAGGCTCTTTTCCTTTTTCAAAAGTTTTAGTTTTCGAGGGTAATAGCTACGTATGTTGAAAAAATGAAGATATTAGACTATTTTATGATTGCAAATGGTAAAGAATGTGATTAAAGGCTCTTTTCCAATGTCAAAAGTTTTAGTTTTCGAGGGTAATAGCTACGTATGTTGAAAAAATGAAGATATTAGACTATTTTATGATTGCACATGGTAAAGTTTGTGATTAAAGGCTCTTTTCCTATTTCAAAAGTTTTAGTTTTCGAGGGTAATAGCTAGGTCTGTGGAAAAAATGAAGATATTAGACTATTTTATGATTGCACATGGTAAAGAATGTGATTAAAATCTCTTTTCCTATTTCAAAAGTTTTAGTTTTCGAGGGTAATAGCTACGTATGTTGAAAAAATGAAGATATTAGACTTTTTTATGATTGCAAATGGTAAAGAATGTGATTAAAGGCTCTTTTCCTATTTCAAAAGTTTTAGTTTTCGAGGGTAATAGCTATGTCTGTTGAGAAAAATAAAGATATTAGACAATTTTATGATTGCACATGGTAAAGAATGTGATTAAAGGCTCTTTTCCTATTTCAAAAGTTTTAGTTTTCGAGGGTAATAGCTTTGTCTGTGGAAAAAATGAAGATATTAGACTATTTTATGATTGCAAATGGTAAAGAATGTGATTAAAGGCTCTTTTCCTATTTCAAAAGTTTTAGTTTTCGAGGGTAATAGCTATGTCTGTGGAAAAAATGAAGATACTAGACTATTTTATGATTGCACATGGTAAAGAATGTGATTAAAGGCTCTTTTCCTATGTCAAAAGTTTTAGTTTTCGAGGGTAATAGCTACGTATGTTGAAAAATGAAGATATTAGACAATTTTATGATATCACATGGTAAAGAATGTGATTAAAGGCTCTTTTCCTATTTCAAAAGTTTTAGTTTTCGAGGGTAATAGCTTTGTCTGTGGAAAAACTGAAGATATTAGACAATTTTATGATTGCACATGGTAAAGAATGTGATTAAAGGCTCGTTTCCTATTTCAAAAGTTTTAGTTCTCGTGGGAAATAGCTACGTATGTTGAAAAAATGAAGATATTAGAATAGTTTATGATTGCACATGGTAAAGAATGTGATTAAAGGCTCTTTTCCTATGTCAAAAGTTCTAGTTTTCGAGGGTAATAGCTACGTATGTTGAAAAAATGAAGATATTAGACTATTTTATGATTGCAAATGGTAAAGAATGTGATTAAAGGCTCTTTTCCTATTTCAAAAGTTTTAGTTTTCGAGGGTAATAGCTACGAATGTTGAAAAAATGAAGATATTAGACAATTTTATCATTGCAAATGGTAAAGAATGTGATTAAAGGCTCTTTCCCTATTTTAAAAGTTTTAGTTTTCAAGGGTAATAGCTACGTATGTTGAAAAAATGAAGATATTAGACTATTTTATGATTGCAAATGGTAAAGAATGTGATTAAAGGATTTTTTCCTATGTCAAAAGTTTTAGTTTTCGAGGGAAATAGCTACGTATGTTGAAAAAATGAAGATATTAGACTATTTTATGATTGCATATGGTAAAGAATGTGATTAAAGGCTCTTTTCCTATTTCAAAAGTTTTAGTTTTCGAGGGTAATAGCTACGTATGTTGAAAAAATGAAGATATTAGACTATTTTATGATTGCAAATGGTAAAGAATGTGATTAAAGGCTCTTTTCCTATTTTAAAAGTTTTAGTTTTCCAGGGTAATAGCTACGTATGTTGAAAAAATGAAGATATTAGACTATTTTATGATTGCAAATGGTAAAGAATGTGATTAAAGGCTCTTTTCCAATGTCAAAAGTTTTAGTTTTCGAGGGTAATAGCTACGTATGTTGAAAAAATGAAGATATTAGACTATTTTATGATTGCACATGGTAAAGTTTGTGATTAAAGGCTCTTTTCCTATTTCAAAAGTTTTAGTTTTCGAGGGTAATAGCTAGGTCTGTGGAAAAAATGAAGATATTAGACTATTTTATGATTGCAAATGGTAAAGAATGTGATTAAAGGCTCTTTTCCTATTTCAAAAGTTTTAGTTTTCGAGGGTAATAGCTATGTCTGTGGAAAAAATGAAGATACAAGACTATTTTATGATTGCACATGGTAAAGAATGTGATTAAAGGCTCTTTTCTTATGTCAAAAGTTTAGTTTTCGAGGGTAATAGCTACGTATGTTGAAAAAATGAAGATATTAGACAATTTTATGATTGCACATGGTAAAGAATGTGATTAAAGGCTCTTTTCCTATTTCAAAAGTTTTAGTTTTCGAGGGTAATAGCTTTGTCTGTGGAAAAAATGAAGATATTAGACAATTTTATGATTGCACATGGTAAAGAATGTGATTAAAGGCTCTTTTCCTATTTCAAAAGTTTTAGTTTTCGAGGGTAATAGCTACGTATCTTAAAAAAATGAAGATATTAGACTATTTTATGATTGCACATGGTAAAGAATGTGATTAAAGGCTCTTTTCCAATGTCAAAAGTTTTAGTTTTCGAGGGTAATAGCTACGTATGTTGAAAAAATGAAGATAATAGACTATTTTATGATTGCAAATGGTAAAGAATGTGATTAAAGGCTCTTTTCCTATTTCAAAAGTTTTAGTTTTCGAGGGTAATAGCTACGCATGTTGAAAAAATGAAGATATTAGACTATTTTATTATTGCAAATGGTAAAGAATGTGATTAAGGCTCTTTTCCAATGTTTTAGTTTTCGAGGGTAATAGCTACGTATGTTGAAAAAATGAAGATATTAGACTATTTTATGATTGCACATGGTAAAGAATGTGATTAAAGGCTCTTTTCCTATGTCAAAAGTTTTAGTTTTCGAGGGTAATAGCTACGTATGTTGAAAAAATGAAGATATTAGACTATTTTATGATTGCAAATGGTAAAGAATGTGATTAAAGGCTCTTTTCCTATTTTAAAAGTTTTAGTTTTCGAGGGTAATAGCTACGTATGTTGAAAAAATGAAGATATTAGACAATTTTATGATTGCAAATGGTAAAGAATGTGATTAAAGGCTCTTTTCCTATTTTAAAAGTTTTAGTTTTCAAGGGTAATAGCTACGTATGTTGAAAAAATGAAGATATTAGACTATTTTATGATTGCAAATGGTAAAGAATGTGATTAAAGGCTTTTTTCCTATGTCAAAAGTTTTAGTTTTCGAGGGTAATAGCTACGTATGTTGAAAAAATGAAGATATTAGACTATTTTATGATTGCATATTGTAAAGAATGTGATTAAAGGCTCTTTTCCTATTTCAAAAGTTTTAGTTTTCGAGGGTAATAGCTACGTATGTTGAAAAAATGAAGATATTAGACTATTTTATGATTGCAAATGGTAAAGAATGTGATTAAAGGCTCTTTTCCTATTTCAAAAGTTTTAGTTTTCGAGGGTAATAGCTACGTATGTTGAAAAAATGAAGATATTAGACTATTTTATTATTGCAAATGGTAAAGAATGTGATTAAGGCTCTTTTCCAATGTTTTAGTTTTCGAGGGTAATAGCTAGGTATGTTGAAAAAATGAAGATATTAGACTATTTTATGATTGTAAATGGTAAAGAATGTGATTAAAGGCTCTTTTCCTATTTCAAAAGTTTTAGTTTTCGAGGGTAATAGCTTTGTCTGTGGAGAAAATGAAGATATTAGACAATTTTATGATTGCACATGGTAAAGAATGTGATTAAAGGCTCGTTTCCTATTTCAAAAGTTTTAGTTTTCGAGGGTAATAGCTACGTATGTTGAAAAAATGAAGATATTAGACTAGTTTATGATTGCACATGGTAAAGAATGTGATTAAAGGCTCTTTTCCTATGTCAAAAGTTCTAGTTTTCGAGGGTAATAGCTACGTATGTTGAAAAAAATGAAGATATTAGACTATTTTATGATTGCAAATGGTAAAGAATGTGATTAAAGGCTCTTTTCCTATTTCAAAAGTTTTAGTTTTCGAGGGTAATAGCTACGTATGTTGAAAAAATGAAGATATTAGACAATTTTATCATTGCAAATGGTATAGAATGTGATTAAAGGCTCTTTCCCTATTTTAAAAGTTTTAGTTTTTCAAGGGTAATAGCTACGTATGTTGAAAAAATGAAGATATTAGACTATTTTATGAATGCAAATGGTAAAGAATGTGATTAAAGGATTTTTTCCTATGTCAAAAGTTTTAGTTTTCGAGGGAAATAGCTACGTATGTTGAAAAAATGAAGATATTAGACTATTTTATGATTGCATATGGTAAAGAATGTGATTAAAGGCTCTTTTCCTATTTCAAAAGTTTTAGTTATCGAGGGTAATAGCTACGTATGTTGAAAAAATGAAGATATTAGACTATTTTATGATTGCAAATGGTAAAGAATGTGATTAAAGGCTCTTTTCCTATTTCAAAAGTTTTAGTTTTCCAGGGTAATAGCTACGTATGTTGAAAAAATGAAGTTATTAGACTATTTTATGATTGCAAATGGTAAAGAATGTGATTAAAGGCTCTTTTCCAATGTCAAAAGTTCTAGTTTTCGAGGGTGATAGCTACGTATGTTGAAAAAATGAAGATATTAGACTATTTTATGATTGCAAATGGTAAAGAATGTGATTAAAGGCTCTTTTCCTATTTCAAAAGTTTTAGTTTTCGAGGGTAATAGCTACGTATGTTGAAAAAATGAAGATATTAGACAATTTTATCATTGCAAATGGTAAAGAATGTGATTAAAGGCTCTTTCCCTATTTTAAAAGTTTTAGTTTTCAAGGGTAATAGCTACGTATGTTGAAAAAATGAAGATATTAGACTATTTTATGATTGCAAATGGTAAAGAATGTGATTAAAGGATTTTTTCCTATGTCAAAAGTTTTAGTTTTCGAGGGAAATAGCTACGTATGTTGAAAAAATGAAGATATTAGACTATTTTATGATTGCATATGGTAAAGAATGTGATTAAAGGCTCTTTTCCTATTTCAAAAGTTTTAGTTTTCGAGGGTAATAGCTAGGTCTGTGGAAAAAATGAAGATATAAGACTATTTTATGATTGCACATGGTAAAGAATGTGATTAAAATCTCTTTTCCTATTTCAAAAGTTTTAGTTTTCGAGGGTAATAGCTACGTATGTTGAAAAAATGAAGATATTAGACTATTTTATGATTGCAAATGGTAAAGAATGTGATTAAAGGCTCTTTTCCTATTTCAAAAGTTTTAGTTTTCCAGGGTAATAGCTACGTATGTTGAAAAAATGAAGATATTAGACTATTTTATGATTGCAAATGGTAAAGAATGTGATTAAAGGCTCTTTTCCAATGTCAAAAGTTCTAGTTTTCGAGGGTAATAGCTACGTATGTTGAAAAATGAAGATATTAGACTATTTTATGATTGCAAATGGTAAAGAATGTGATTAAAGGCTCTTTTCCTATTTCAAAAGTTTTAGTTTTCGAGGGTAATAGCTACGTATGTTGAAAAAATGAAGATATTAGACAATTTTATCATTGCAAATGGTAAAGAATGTGATTAAAGGCTCTTTCCCTATTTTAAAAGTTTTAGTTTTCAAGGGTAATAGCTACGTATGTTGAAAAAATGAAGATATTAGACTATTTTATGATTGCAAATGGTAAAGAATGTGATTAAAGGATTTTTTCCTATGTCAAAAGTTTTAGTTTTCGAGGGAAATAGCTACGTATGTTGAAAAAATGAAAATATTAGACTATTTTATGATTGCATATGGTAAAGAATGTGATTAAAGGCTCTTTTCCTATTTCAAAAGTTTTAGTTTTCGAGGGTAATAGCTACGTATGTTGAAAAAATGAAGATATTAGACTATTTTATGATTGCAAATGGTAAAGAATGTGATTAAAGGCTCTTTTCCTATTTCAAAAGTTTTAGTTTTCCAGGGTAATAGCTACGTATGTTGAAAAAATGAAGATATTAGACTATTTTATGATTGCAAATGGTAAAGAATGTGATTAAAGGCTCTTTTCCAATGTCAAAAGTTTTAGTTTTCGAGGGTAATAGCTACGTATGTTGAAAAAATGAAGATATTAGACAATTTTATGATTGCACATGGTAAAGTTTGTGATTAAAGGCTCTTTTCCTATTTCAAAAGTTTTAGTTTTCGAGGGTAATAGCTAGGTCTGTGGAAAAAATGAAGATATTAGACTATTTTATGATTGCACATGGTAAAGAATGTGATTAAAATCTCTTTTCCTATTTCAAAAGTTTTAGTTTTCGAGGGTAATAGCTACGTATGTTGAAAAAATGAAGATATTAGACTTTTTTATGATTGCAAATGGTAAAGAATGTGATTAAAGGCTCTTTTCCTATTTCAAAAGTTTTAGTTTTCGAGGGTAATAGCTATGTCTGTTGAGAAAATAAAGATATTAGACAATTTTATGATTGCACATGGTAAAGAATGTGATTAAAGGCTCTTTTCCTATTTCAAAAGTTTTAGTTTTCGAGGGTAATAGCTTTGTCTGTGGAAAAAATGAAGATATTAGACTATTTTATGATTGCAAATGGTAAAGAATGTGATTAAAGGCTCTTTTCCTATTTCAAAAGTTTTAGTTTTCGAGGGTAATAGCTATGTCTGTTGAAAAAATGAAGATACTAGACTATTTTATGATTGCACATGGTAAAGAATGTTATTAAAGGCTCTTTTCCTATGTCAAAAGTTTTAGTTTTCGAGGGTAATAGCTACGTATGTTGAAAAAATGAAGATATTAGACAATTTTATGATTGCACATGGTAAAGAATGTGATTAAAGGCTCTTTTTCTATTTTAAAAGTTTTAGTTTTCGAGGGTAATAGCTTTGTTTGTGGAAAAAATGAAGATATTAGACAATTTTATGATTGCACATGGTAAAGAATGTGATTAAAGGCTCTTTTCCTATTTCAAAAGTTTTAGTTTTCGAGGGTAATAGCTACGTATGTTGAAAAAATGAAGATATTAGACTATTTTATGATTGCACATGGTAAAGAATGTGATTAAAGGCTCTTTTCCAATGTCAAAAGTTTTAGTTTTCGAGGGTAATAGCTACGTATGTTGAAAAAATGAAGATAATAGACTATTTTATGATTGCAAATGGTAAAGAATGTGATTAAAGGCTCTTTTCCTATTTCAAAAGTTTTAGTTTTCGAGGGTAATAGCTACGTATGTTGAAAAAATGAAGATATTAGACTATTTTATTATTGCAAATGGTAAAGAATGTGATTAAGGCTCTTTTCCAATGTTTTAGTTTTCGAGGGTAATAGCTACGTATGTTGAAAAAATGAAGATATTAGACTATTTTATGATTACACATGGTAAAGAATGTGATTAAAGGCTCTTTTCCTATGTCAAAAGTTTTAGTTTTCGAGGGTAATAGCTACGTATGTTGAAAAAAATGAAGATATTAGACTATTTTATGATTGCAAATGGTAAAGAATGTGATTAAAGGCTCTTTTCCTATTTTAAAAGTTTTAGTTTTCGATGGTAATAGCTACGTATGTTGAAAAAATGAAGATATTAGACAATTTTATGATTGCAAATGGTAAAGAATGTGATTAAAGGCTCTTTTCCTATTTTAAAAGTTTTAGTTTTCAAGGGTAATAGCTATGTATGTTGAAAAAATGAAGATATTAGACTATTTTATGATTGCAAATGGTAAAGAATGTGATTAAAGGCTTTTTTCCTATGTCAAAAGTTTTAGTTTTCGAGGGTAATAGCTACGTATGTTGAAAAAATGAAGATATTAGACTATTTTATGATTGCATATGGTAAAGAATGTGATTAAAGGCTCTTTTCCTATTTCAAAAGTTTTAGTTTTCGAGGGTAATAGCTACGTATGTTGAAAAAATGAAGATATTAGACTATTTTATGATTGCAAATGGTAAAGAATGTGATTAAAGGCTCTTTTCCTATTTCAAAAGTTTTAGTTTTCGAGGGTAATAGCTAGGTATGTTGAAAAAATGAAGATATTAGACTATTTTATTATTGCAAATGGTAAAGAATGTGATTAAGGCTCTTTTCCAATGTTTTAGTTTTCGAGGGTAATAGCTACGTATGTTGAAAAAATGAAGATATTAGACTATTTTATGATTGTAAATGGTAATGAATGTGATTAAAGGCTCTTTTCCTATTTCAAAAGTTTTAGTTTTCGAGGGTAATAGCTTTGTCTGTGGAGAAAATGAAGATATTAGACAATTTTATGATTGCACATGGTAAAGAATGTGATTAAAGGCTCGTTTCCTATTTCAAAAGTTTTAGTTTTCGAGGGTAATAGCTACGTATGTTGAAAAAATGAAGATATTAGACTAGTTTATGATTGCACATGGTAAAGAATGTGATTAAAGGCTCTTTTCCTATGTCAAAAGTTCTAGTTTTCGAGGGTAATAGCTACGTATGTTGAAAAAATGAAGATATTAGACTATTTTAAGATTGCAAATGGTAAAGAATGTGATTAAAGGCTCTTTTCCTATTTCAAAAGTTTTAGTTTTCGAGGGTAATAGCTACGTATGTTGAAAAAATGAAGATATTAGACAATTTTATGATTGCAAATGGTAAAGAATGTGATTAAAGGCTCTTTCCCTATTTTAAAAGTTTTAGTTTTCAACGGTAATAGCTACGTATGTTGAGAAAATGAAGATATTAGACTATTTTATGATTGCACATGGTAAAGAATGTGATTAAAGGCCTTTTCCTATGTCAAAACCTTTAGTTTTCGAGGGTAAAGAATGTGATTAAGGCTCTTTTCCAATGTTTTAGTTTTCGAGGGTAATAGCTACGTATGTTGAAAAAATGGAGATATTAGACTATTTTATGATTGTAAATGGTAAAGAATGTGATTAAAGGCTCTTTTCCTATTTCAAAAGTTTTAGTTTTCGAGGGTAATAGCTTTGTCTGTGGAAAAAATGAAGATATTAGACAATTTTATGATTGCACATGGTAAAGAATGTGATTAAAGGCTCGTTTCCTATTTTAAAAGTTTTAGTTTTCGAGGGAAATAGCTACGTATGTTGAAAAAATGAAGATATTAGAATAGTTTATGATTGCACATGGTAAAGAATGTGACTAAAGGCTCTTTTCCTATGTCAAAAGTTCTAGTTTTCGAGGGTAATAGCTACGTATGTTGAAAAAATGAAGATATTAGACTATTTTATGATTGCAAATGGTAAAGAATGTGATTAAAGGCTCTTTTCCTATTTCAAAAGTTTTAGTTTTCGAGGGTAATAGCTACGTATGTTGAAAAAATGAAGATATTAGACAATTTTATGATTGCAAATGGTAAAGAATGTGATTAAAGGCTCTTTCCCTATTTTAAAAGTTTTAGTTTTCAAGGGTAATAGCTACGTATGTTGAAAAAATGAAGATATTAGACTATTTTATGATTGCAAATGGTAAAGAATGTGATTAAAGGATTTTTTCCTATGTCAAAAGTTTTAGTTTTCGAGGGAAATAGCTACGTATGTTGAAAAAATGAAGATATTAGACTATTTTATGATTGCAAATGGTAAAGAATGTGATTAAAGGCTCTTTTCCTATTTCAAAAGTTTTAGTTTTCGAGGGTAATAGCTACGTATGTTGAAAAAATGAAGATATTAGACTATTTTATGATTGCATATGGTAAAGAATGTGATTAAAGGCTCTTTTCCTATTTCAAAAGTTTTAGTTTTCGAGGGTAATAGCTACGTATGTTGAAAAAATGAAGATATTAGACTATTTTATGATTGCAAATGGTAAAGAATGTGATTAAAGGCTCTTTTCCTATTTCAAAAGTTTTAGTTTTCGAGGGTAATAGCTACGTATGTTGAAAAAATGAAGATATTAGACTATTTTATGATTGCAAATGGTAAAGAATGTGATTAAAGGCTCTTTTCCAATGTCAAAAGTTTTAGTTTTCGAGGGTAATAGCTACGTATGTTGAAAAAATGAAGATATTAGACTATTTTATGATTGCACATGGTAAAGTTTGTGATTAAAGGCTCTTTTCCTATTTCAAAAGTTTTAGTTTTCGAGGGTAATAGCTACGTATGTTGAAAAAATGAAGATATTAGACAATTTTATGATTGCAAATGGTAAAGAATGTGATTAAAGGCTCTTTTCCTATTTTAAAAGTTTTAGTTTTCGAGGGTAATAGCTACGTATGTTGAAAAAATGAAGATATTAGACAATTTTATGATTGCAAATGGTGAAGAATGTGATTAAAGGCTCTTTTCCTATTTTAAAAGTTTTGGTTTTCAAGGGTAATAGCTATGTATGTTGAAAAAATGAAGATATTAGACTATTTTATGATTGCAAATGGTAAAGAATGTGATTAAAGGCTTTTTTCCTATGTCAAAAGTTTTAGTTTTCGAGGGTAATAGCTACGTATGTTGAAAAAATGAAGATATTACACTATTTTATGATTGCATATGGTAAAGAATGTGATTAAAGGCTCTTTTCCTATTTCAAAAGTTATAGTTTTCGAGGGTAATAGCTACGTATGTTGAAAAAATGAAGATATTAGACTATTTTATGATTGAAAATGGTAAAGAATGTGATTAAAGGCTCTTTTCCTATTTCAAAAGTTTTAGTTTTCGAGGGTAATAGCTACGTATGTTGAAAAAATGAAGATATTAGACTATTTTATTATTGCAAATGGTAAAGAATGTGATTAAGGCTCTTTTCCAATGTTTTAGTTTTCGAGGGTAATAGCTAGGTATGTTGAAAAAATGAAGATATTAGACTATTTTATGATTGTAAATGGTAAAGAATGTGATTAAAGGCTCTTTTCCTATTTCAAAAGTTTTAGTTTTCGAGGGTAATAGCTTTGTCTGTGGAGAAAATGAAGATATTAGACAATTTTATGATTGCACATGGTAAAGAATGTGATTAAAGGCTCGTTTCCTATTTCAAAAGTTTTAGTTTTCGAGGGTAATAGCTACGTATGTTGAAAAAATGAAGATATTAGACTAGTTTTATGATTGCATATGGTAAAGAATGTGATTAAAGGCTCTTTTCCTATGTCAAAAGTTCTAGTTTTCGAGGGGTAATAGCTACGTATGTTGAAAAAATGAAGATATTAGACTATTTTAAGATTGCAAATGGTAAAGAATGTGATTAAAGGCTCTTTTCCTATTTCAAAAGTTTTAGTTTTCGAGGGTAATAGCTACGTATGTTGAAAAAATGAAGATATTAGACAATTTTATGATTGCAAATGGTAAAGAATGTGATTAAAGGCTCTTTCCCTATTTTAAAAGTTTTAGTTTTCAAGGGTAATAGCTACGTATGTTGAGAAAATGAAGATATTAGACTATTTTATGATTGCACATGGTAAAGAATGTGATTAAAGGCCTTTTCCTATGTCAAAACCTTTAGTTTTCGAGGGTAAAGAATGTGATTAAGGCTCTTTTCCAATTTCAAAAGTTTTAGTTTTGGAGGGTAATAGCTTTGTCTGTGGAAAAAATGAAGATATTAGACAATTTTATGATTGCACATGGTAAAGAATGTGATTAAAGGCTCGTTTCCTATTTTAAAAGTTTTAGTTTTTCGAGGGGAAATAGCTACGTATGTTGAAAAAATGAAGATATTAGACTATTTTATGATTGCAAATGGTAAAGAATGTGATTAAAGGCTCTTTTCCTATTTTAAAAGTTTTAGTTTTCAAGGGTAATAGCTACGTATGTTGAAAAAATGAAGATATTAGACTATTTTATGATTGCAAATGGTAAAGAATGTGATTAAAGGATTTTTTCCTATGTCAAAAGTTTTAGTTTTCGAGGGAAATAGCTACGTATGTTGAAAAAATGAAGATATTAGACTATTTTATGATTGCATATGGTAAAGAATGTGATTAAAGGCTCTTTTCCTATTTCAAAAGTTTTAGTTTTCGAGGGTAATAGCTACGTATGTTGAAAAAATGAAGATATTAGACTATTTTATGATTGCAAATGGTAAAGAATGTGATTAAAGGCTCTTTTCCAATGTCAAAAGTTTTAGTTTTCGAGGGTAATAGCTACGTATGTTGAAAAAATTTAAGATATTAGACTATTTTATGATTGCACATGGTAAAGTTTGTGATTAAAGGCTCTTTTCCTATTTCAAAAGTTTTAGTTTTCGAGGGTAATAGCTAGGTCTGTGGAAAAAATGAAGATATTAGACTATTTTATGATTGCACATGGTAAAGAATGTGATTAAAATCTCTTTTCCTATTTCAAAAGTTTTAGTTTTCGAGGGTAATATCTACGTATGTTGAAAAAATGAAGATATTAGACTTTTTTATGATTGCAAATGGTAAAGAATGTGATTAAAGGCTCTTTTCCTATTTCAAAAGTTTTAGTTTTCGAGGGTAATAGCTATGTCTGTTGAGAAAAATAAAGATATTAGACAATTTTATGATTGCGCAAGGTAAAGAATGTGATTAAAGGCTCTTTTCCTATTTCAAAAAGTTTTAGTTTTCGAGGGTAATAGCTTTGTCTGTGGAAAAAATGAAGATATTAGACTATTTTATGATTGCAAATGGTAAAGAATGTGATTAAAGGCTCTTTTCCTATTTCAAAAGTTTT